>NW_007176305.1:0-825 GCF_000164805.1 Carlito syrichta
TGGCACTCAGGGCAGGGCTCGCTGGACAGTTTCAACATGCTATGCAGGGTGCTGGCTCTGTCTCTGACCTGGCAGGAGGCATGTCAGTGAGTGGGTTTGGGGTGGGATAGGCTGGGCAGAGGTACTTGGTGTCCTGTATGAAGATGGCCTAGTCCTCCTACAAGATGCCCCTGAGGCTGAAGTTAGCTTGGCTGCCACTTTCACCTTAGCTGTGGTCCACTGTGGCCTGAGGGTGGAAGGTGGGTGTGTGCTCAGCCCCTCCAGAAGCCCAGTTGCACAAAACCCCACAGGAGCAGTGATGGGGCCGAATGACCGCCACACGCTACACTGTGGACGCTAGGAGTTCAGGCAGGGCCTTGGCTCCAGCTTGCTAGGGCAAGGGCAGTCCCATCTGCTAACGGCCAACATCCAGTTGCCGATGCCGTCCTGCCACTTCCATAGAGTGATGTCCGGGTATAGGACCTGCCGTGTGGTGGTGCGTCCTGGAGGACACCAAGTTCTGCATGTAGTCCTGGAGGCGCTGGCTTTGTGCTTGCCTGGAGGCCCCTTCCCCAGTGTTGATGGTGTGGAAGAACATAGCCAAGGTGGTTGCTGCCACATCATTCTTCTCACAGGCCTGTCTCTTCGCCAGATTGCACCTCATCTGGTCCTCCTGCACCTACCTCCACGTGAGTGAGCACCATACCTAAGCACAAGCATCTCTGCCAGGTACTCAGCCTTGTGGGTCTGGTTATCCAAGTGGTTCCCGAAGGATTGCAGATGCTGCCGAAAGGCGGGCTGGAAGTCGGAAGTCTCCAGGGACTTCAGAGTCGAGGCTGTGGAGGA
>NW_007176306.1:0-880 GCF_000164805.1 Carlito syrichta
GAAATACTCTCATGGAAATCGGAACTGGCATCCAATTCCTGTACAAAACCCGAAACCCACAGGACTTAAGAGAGAAGATAGACAAATGGGACCTTATTAAACTGACAAGCTTCTGCAAAGCCAAAGAAACCATCAAGAGAGCAGGGAGACAGCCTACAGACTGGGAAAAAGTATTTGCCAACTCTAGGTCTGACAAAGGCTTAACATCCTGGATCTACAAGGAACTGAAACGTACTGAAAAGAAGAAAGCAAACAACCCCATTATAAAATGGGCAAAAGACATGAACAGACACTTCACAAAAGAAGACATTCGAGCAGCCAACAAACACATGAAGAAATGCTCAACCTCACTAATCATCAGGGAGATGCAAATCAAAACCACACTGAGATACCACCTAACTCCAGCCAGAATGGCAATTATCAACAACTCAAAAAATAACAGCTGCTGGAGAGGGTGTGGTGAAAAGGGAACACTTCTACACTGTTGGTGGGAGTGTAAACTAGTGCAACCTCTGTGGAAAGCAGTGTGGCAATTCCTAAAAGCTCTAAAAATTGACCTTCCATATGACCCTGCAATCCCCCTACTGGGAATATACCCTGAAGAACACAAATCACTCTATAAAAAAGATACCTGCACACGTATGTTTATCGTTGTTCACAATAGCAAGAACCTGGAAACAAACATCCTGCCCATCAAAAGAGGTCTGGATTTAAAAAATGTGGTACATATACACGATGGAATACTACACAGCCATAAAAAAGAACAAAATCATGAATTTCGCTGCAACCTGGATGGAACTAGAAGTCTATAATACTGAGTGACCTCTCACAAAAACAAAGATCCGAATATCACATGTTCTCACTCATATAATGGACCTTG
>NW_007176307.1:0-644 GCF_000164805.1 Carlito syrichta
TGCAGCCACTCCTCAAAACCTAGACTTAGATGGATATGGGATCATGGACTCTCAACTCAGCACCCTCCTGCCTGCCCTGAGCCACTGCTCCCAGCTCATGACCTTCAGCTTCTGTGGGAACTCCATCTCCATGGCAATCTAGGAGAACCTGCTACACCACACTGTAAGGCTGAACAAGTTAAGCCTAGAGCTGTAACTGACCCCTAGGGAGTGTTATGATGTACAGGGTGTTCTCCACTGGGGAAGATTTATCCAGCTTCAGGCTGAGCTAAAGAAGATACTGAGAGGTTTAAGGCAGCACAAGAGGATCATGTTCAGTACCAACCCCTGCCCTCACTGTGGCATCAGGGCTTATTACGACCTGGAGCCTAGTCAGTGCTGCTGTTGTATGTCTGCCTAGTGGCCTGGATACATCAAAACTTTCTGGGTACATGAAAACTGAGAGTTAGGATTTAGTTATATCTTACAGGATCACAGAAATTATTGTTTCAGTTACCGTCTCAGTGTGAATAGGAATAGGAAAATTGTTGCAGCAGTGGCCAGAGCTGTGGGGAAATGACTTGGAGTCTATGGGAGCTTTGGGGACATTTTCCTGTAGATTCAGAAATACGAATCTAAATTTCTAGAGCAGAAATCAGGATTGA
>NW_007176308.1:0-1007 GCF_000164805.1 Carlito syrichta
TATATGATATATACAAGATAACATTTTCTAAAAAAATTATGCCTCAGAGGAAGTCATTGTTAGGTTAGACCAGTGATAACAAACAGTTTGATGGCAGTCTGGGATTCTATCAGGTAACTCAGTGTTCTACAGTGCGGACCAGGTATGAAGTCTTGGCAGCAATGCTCCTGGACTCTTTTTTCTACTTCTACAGCACAAATCCCCATTCATTCATTTTATATATTTGAGTTCATGTAAGATTTCATTTGAAAAAATGTGGACCATTTCCAAAACATTACCCAAAAAGAAGTTGGAAATCACTAACTACAGAATTATGTTTGAGATAAGGCAGTAGATTACAATCAGTGGCATACTGACAATAATAAAAAATGATAACTGGCAGCTGAGAAAGCATAGTAGTATGGGACTTAGTCATCATAGGAAGAGGCCTATATATCTCAGTAGTTACTGAAGACTTTGTAATATTAAAACTTTGAAAAATAATTGATCATATTGGCATTCTTAAGTCAACATAAAAGTGTCTTATTATGTCTAATATACAACATTCTATTTAAGGAAGCAGAAAAATATTTTACACCAAAACCTTTTCATTAAAATTGTGAACAAATTTTCCATTAAAGTTATTAAAGAATTTTAATGCTTAAAAAGATCAGCTTCTGGGTCATTGTTTTTCTTTTTTGTGAATTGAAAAGGATAAAATAATTTAAATAAGCCTTAGGGGGAAAGAAGCTCAAATTGTAGTTGAATAGTAAAAAAAAATATTGCACTACAATTGTTTGTATAACAAAATGCCAAATTTCTCTCAATGACAACTGAATGCAGAAGTAGAAAAGCATTCAGTGTCATAAAATGACAACTGCTCAGCTAGATGATTAATTTCCCTACCTGTCACCTGGAACAACTTATTTTTAAGAAAATTCATGAAAAAGAACCAAGACTAGAATTTTTAAAAAGTAATAATCATTGTGTACTTATATTGCAAAGCAAAACTGAAACTATTCACAAGG
>NW_007176309.1:0-744 GCF_000164805.1 Carlito syrichta
GCATTGCCATGTTTCTCAATGGTGGCACCGTCATGTGTCTCTGTGGTGTCCCCATTGCATGCCTCCACAGTGGCCCTGCCATGTTTCTCTGGGATGTACCAACCACAAGTTTCTGCTTGGGACCTGCTGCATGCCTTCACAATGGACCAGCTATGTGTCTCCAGTGAAACTTGTGCTTATGCAGGGACCCCACTGTGTGCCTCTGCAGTGGCTCCACTGCATGCCTCCATGGTGAATCCACCATGTACCTCCACAACGGCACTGCTGTATGCCCCCATGGTAGGCCCGCTGTGTGCCCCCATGACATGTGCCTCCACGTTTGCTGTACCCCTCCCAGATGAATCCACCATGTGCCACCATGGTGGACATGCCTCTGGAAGGGACCCGTTGCTTGCATTTGTGGTGGCCCTACTATATGTTTTGGGGTTGGGGTGGAACTGCCATGTGTCTTTGAGGTGACCTGGCCATGTTTCTCTGTGATGGACCCGCCACTTGCCTCTGTGTAGGAACCACCACAAGTCTTCACATGGGACCAACCATTTGTCACTGCCATATGCCTTCATTGTGGACCCACCATATGCCTCTGTAAGAGCACTGCTGTGGGTCACCTCAGGGGTCCTGCCACATACTTCTGTAGTGAACCCACCACATACCTTTGCATTGTACTTGCAACACACCTCCACATTGGACCCATTGCATGGCTCTATGTTAACCTCACTATGTTCCCCTGAAGTGGACCTGTCA
>NW_007176310.1:0-933 GCF_000164805.1 Carlito syrichta
CCACAACGGCACTGCTGTATGCCCCCATGGTAGGCCCGCTGTGTGCCCCCATGACATGTGCCTCCACGTTTGCTGTACCCCTCCCAGATGAATCCACCATGTGCCACCATGGTGGACATGCCTCTGGAAGGGACCCGTTGCTTGCATTTGTGGTGGCCCTACTATATGTTTTGGGGTTGGGGTGGAACTGCCATGTGTCTTTGAGGTGACCTGGCCATGTTTCTCTGTGATGGACCCGCCACTTGCCTCTGTGTAGGAACCACCACAAGTCTTCACATGGGACCAACCATTTGTCACTGCCATATGCCTTCATTGTGGACCCACCATATGCCTCTGTAAGAGCACTGCTGTGGGTCACCTCAGGGGTCCTGCCACATACTTCTGTAGTGAACCCACCACATACCTTTGCATTGTACTTGCAACACACCTCCACATTGGACCCATTGCATGGCTCTATGTTAACCTCACTATGTTCCCCTGAAGTGGACCTGTCAAATGCCTCCACAGTGACCCTGCCATGTTCCTCCATGATGGACTCACTCTGTGTCTCCTTAGTGGCCTTTTCACGTGCCTCTGGATAGACCCACGGAATACCTTTGCAGTGGCCACACTGTGTAACACTAAGGTCGCCCACTGCATGACTTTGAAATGTACCCATCATGTGCCTTCATAATGGCCCCATTACATGCCTCCCCAGTAGCCACATTGTGTGCCTCTTCAGAGACTTCATCAGGTGCATCTATGAAAACCCTGCCATGTGTCTTCATGGTTGCCCACTACATTCTTTTGGGGTGAGCCTGTTGCATGTTTTTTTGGTGGCAAAGCAGCATGCCTCCAGGATGGAGCCATCTTGTGCCCCCATAATGGCCTCATTGGATTTCTCCATTGTGGCCCACCGTGGGGCTCTGTGGTGACCACCATGTGCCTTCACAG
>NW_007176311.1:0-798 GCF_000164805.1 Carlito syrichta
CTCCAGAGTTGCCCTGCCATGTACTTCTGCAATTGCATTGCCACATTCCTCTGTGGTGTCCCAGTCACATGACTCCATGTGGGACCTGCTGTGTGCCTCTGTGGAAGACTTGCTGCATGCCTCTGCAGTGAAACTATGGCATGTCTCCATGGTGACCCTGGCACATGCCTCCCTGTGACACCACTATGTAACTTTGTGGATGCGCAACCATATGCATCCATGGTGACTAGTAATGTACCTTAGGGGTGAATCTGGTGCATGCATCTGTGGAGACCACACCCCCTGGCCCAGGATGAACCTGTAGTATGCCTCCACAGTGGTTCTCCCTCATGCCTCTTTGTGTGGTTCCACCGCATGCCTCTGTGCTGGCCTTGCCATGTGCCTCTGCAGTGGCCCTACTACCTATATTTAGGTAGGACACTGCACGTGTCTCTAGAGTGAAATTGCTGTATTTGGGGGGTGTCCTGCTATGTGCCTCTGCAATGATAACACTGCATATATAGGGTGGTTAAACTGTGAATCTCTGTGATGGAAATTCTATGTGCCTTTGCAAAGGCCCTGCTATGTCCTTCCACAGCAGCCCAACCACAAACCTTCAGGGTAGCCCTACTACATACGTATGCAGAGGCCCTACCATGTACATCTGCAGGTCCAACTGTGTGCCTTTGTGGTAGCCCTACTGCACACCTCCATGTTGTCCCCACAACATGCCTCCACAATGGCACTGCCACATGTCGCATACCTCTCCTGGGGAGTTGCTATAAGTCTTTGAGGGAGACTCACTGCATGCCTCCACAA
>NW_007176312.1:0-1108 GCF_000164805.1 Carlito syrichta
ACTGTGTGCCTTTGTGGTAGCCCTACTGCACACCTCCATGTTGTCCCCACAACATGCCTCCACAATGGCACTGCCACATGTCGTATACCTCTCCTGGGGAGTTGCTATAAGTCTTTGAGGGAGACTCACTGCATGCCTCCACAATGTCCTCAACATAAGCCTCTACAGTGGCATGGCTGTGTACCTCAATGGTGGGCCCATCATGTTCCTCTTTGCGGACTTGCCACATGCCTTTTTGGAGGACCTGCCATCTGCCTTTGTGGTGAACCCGCTGTTTAATACACAATGGAACTGTCATGTGTCTCTGAAATTGTACCACTACATGCCTCTGCCTGCACATTGGATTAACTGCCTACCTTCATGGTGAAACCACCAAGGGTCTCCATGGTGGCCCTGTCACATGCCGCTTTGGTGGCCCTGCCATATGCCTTTGCAGATGATCTGTTATGCACCGACATGATGGTCCTACCACATACCTTCAGGGTGAATCCCTATATTCCTCCACAGAGGCCCCACCACCTACCTCTAGGGTGACCCCAGTGCATGCCTCCATGGTGGCCCTGCCACATGCCTCCAGGATAAACCCTGTGCATGTCTGTGGAATTGTCATACCCTTTTGGGGTCTCTGATGGTCGACTCACTACATGCTCCTCCTTGGTGAACCTGCTATGTGCCTCTGCAGTGGATCCACCATGTTCCTTCTTGGTGGACTCACTGCATGACTCCACCGTGGCCCTGTCACATGCCTGTAAGGTGGAACCGCCATGTGTCTCCATGGTGGCCATGCTGCATACCTCCAGTATGAACCTACTATGTGTCGTTTCATTAAACCTGCCACATACCTTCACATTGGACCTGCTGCATTCCTCCATGATGGTCCTGTTGCATGCCTCTTCAGTGAACTCACCATATGCTTTCACAGTGTACCCTCCACATGCCTTCCTGGTGGACCTGCTCTGTGCCTCCTTGGTGACCCTGCATTGAGGCTCTGCAGTGGACAAGCTGCATGTTTTCATGGGGGCCGTGTTTCATGCCTCTGGGTAGACCTACTGTTTGTATATGTGGTGAACCCACCATATGCCTTTACATTGGACCTGCTGTGTGCCTT
>NW_007176313.1:0-421 GCF_000164805.1 Carlito syrichta
GGCTGCAGTTCTCTCCTCCTACTCTCATATGCTCAGGGAGATCTGTGGTGGGGAGATAAGGTACTGTCTCTTCTCTAGATACGTGCTCTCACTAGGGTTCCACAGACCAGCCTGTCCTGGAATGGAGCTCTCTTATCGGGACTGACGTCGAGGCTCTGCCTAGGTTTCTTCCACTCAGTTGTGGCCCAAATGTGTGGGTCTGACATTCAGAGAACTGCTGGGAAGGAGGGGGTTGGGGTCAGCCCCAGACTCACCACTGATCTCTTTATAGAGTCCTTCTTCCTTTTCAGGCCTCACCCTTTGTCCCACTGCTGGATCATGGTAGGAGGTAGGGTGCCTGGAACTCAGCACTTGTCAGGTCCCTCTGAAGTTTGTGCTCTCAAGATATTCCCTTTGGGTCACGATCAAGCCCTGAGTAGTT
>NW_007176314.1:0-2010 GCF_000164805.1 Carlito syrichta
AGTACGGAGATGTTCTTCACAAAAATGACTTAAGCCTGTCACTTATAAAACAGAAAAAAACTAGGAACCAATACCTGAGATCATAACTCTGTTCCCTCCCTACATCCCACCCGCATACTTGGAAACATCACTAAGCAATTTGTGCCTCAGTTTTTCATCCTCAGCAAAATATAGATAAATATGCACTTCTACCTACTAGGAATAGAGTGGAGATGAATTAATTTTGTTAAAGGGAAGAGAAGAACAAGCATAAAGAATGTTTAGTTTCAAAGAGAAAGGTGGATGATCATTCATCACTTTGTGATGGTGAATCTTTGGAACTGATTGTACTTCTGCAGCTGCTTTGCCAGGGCATAGGCAGTAGTCTCTGGTTTAATAAGTTTCTCATTAAGTTGTTGTACTTCTGTTTGATCTTTGACAGCTCAGAGTGCATTCTCAGATGAACATGAGACTTGGGAGAAGAAACCCAAACACATGATTGGTCAAAAGCAATTGAGACAAATTGGCTTAACCAGGATTGGGGGATGACAACAACTGTAATTCTTAACTTACACTTGGGAAGGCCTTGAACAACAGTTCAGAGTTACTAACTGCCAAGATGAGGTTCAGATACCAGAGCTCACAGCCAAAGGCACTGCCTGAAACTAAGACTCTCGTGGGAGTAAGGCACATACCCCAGGGTGCTAGGTAACAACCTACAGTGGTAGTAACAGACTTAGAAGGTAAGGATGTCATAGAATCTTCAGAGCCCCTGCCTTCTGATTGGCTAGGCCATGCTGACACACAAGGTCTACTAGTCTTTGAAGCTACACAAGGTCTACTGGTCGCCACCAGTAGACATCACTCCCTCACCAGTCATTCTTAGTATTTGACAACCATGGGACAATACCACAGGCCTATCTCTTTCCTAGTTCATCTAATATATGTCTCATTGTTCTTCCCTTGTATAAAATCATCAAGGCAGAAATTGTTTCCCAACAAGTTTAATTTAATTAGTGGTTGTCATCAAGTCACCCCACATCTCTTCAGATTTTAAGGCTTTTCCACAAGTGAAATATCAAACTTCCGCATGGCCTTTATGTTCTTCTCTGGGTCTTCTGCAGTTTTTCTGTGTTCACAAAATCATACAGGGCTAAAATCAATGTATAACACTAAGTAAATAAATAATTCATTAAGAAAAATTTTTTTTCCTGTCTCAGTATTTTTCCTGCTGTATCCCCATTGTTACATTGGTTTCTTCTCCCTTAATGGGCCAGCATGTTGGATTTTTCTTCAACCTAAGTCCAGTTTGACATTCCTATCTCCTAAGCAACTCCTCTAAGTGTGGGTTGGATTGTGTTAAATGTCACTCACACTACATTTCACATTGTCAGTTATGGATGTCATTCTAATCCCCAAAGAGCTCTTTTCAAGTAACAGAGTGTGCAAAATCACATATGTGTATCTCTTTAAAACATATAGTTACCATCTATTTGCGGGAGTCTTGTAAAACTAAAGCCATTTTCTGGTTTCCTTCTAGTTCCCCCACATATTGAACAGAATAGGCCAATGAGAAGTTTTATAAAATATTGCTTAATAGTTTTTTGAGTGGGCCTACCCTATGGTTGTAGTCCATGAAGAGAACACAGCAAGATCAAGGTAATGGGTCTGGGTGGTTGGTGATCTACAGTGTATATGTGCAGTAGAAGAGGAGCTGAGGTGACAGGGACACACAAGCAGAGGATCATGATCCCCAAAACACCTCTTCATATTCACAGCTTCCATTCCCACCCATTTTGTGAGTCTGAGACTTAAAGTCAGTACTGCAGCCCAGGTCACTTCAGTTTAGCTGCTGGACTTGCTGGTGTTGATGATGCCATGGGTGTGATCATGGGCTACCAAGCATGCTTGTGCAAGTGAAGGAAGGAGGACTGACTTAATTACATTAGAAATCAAGCCTCTCAGCAGCCCATGCCATCCTGAAACTACAATGTGTAAAAACATTGGTTTATGAGATGTATCAAAGACTTT
>NW_007176315.1:0-1254 GCF_000164805.1 Carlito syrichta
GGTGGGAAGTGTAAACTAGTGCAACCTCTGTGGAAAGCAGTGTGTCGATTCTAAAAGCTCTAAAAATTGACCTTCCATATGACCCTGCAATCCCCCTACTGGGAATATACCCTGAAGAACACAAATCACTCTATAAAAAAGATACCTGCACACGTATGTTTATCGCAGCGTTGTTCACAATAGCAAGAACCTGGAAACAACCATGCTGCCCATCAAAAGAGGACTGGATTAAAAAAATGTGGTACATATACACGATGGAATACTACGCAGCCATAAAAAAGAACAAAATCATGAATTTCGCATCAACCTGGATGGAACTAGAGTCTATAATACTGAGTGACCTCACACAGAAACAAAGATCAGAATATCACATGTTCTCACTCATATAATGGACCTTGAACATCCAATGTAATACTATAAGAAAATGACTGACGGTACTAGGAAACTATGGGGGGGAGGGAGATGGGATTAACAGTAGCAAATATCTGTCTGGGGCTGGGAAAACACCTCTTATCAACAGGGTGTTTGAATGAAACGTAATTGTACACCTAACCCTTAACTGTACCCCACAAAACTATAATAAAAATACTGATTAATTATTAAAAAAAAAAAAAAAAAAAAAAAGGTCATTATTCAGTTGTGACGCCATCTGAATTCCTAGAATATTTTTATGGAAAAGTTTATATCACAAACTCAATTTATTTAATACATGTAGTGTGTACTCAATTTTATGTTTGTTGTACTGTATTTTAATAATTTGCATGTTTTAGAAAATTTCTGTTTTTATGAATATTAAAATGAATACAGAATATGCTTTTATTATCTATTTGAAATCTGTAAAATTCACAATAGCTTCCCATGTTTAATCTAGAAATACAATATCTGCATTTTCTCTGATTTTCTTATTATCAATTTTTAAAAGTCTTTTCAATAAAAATACTTTTGCCTTGTTGATCCCCTGTACTGTAATTTTGTTTATGTTACAATTTGTACTAATTATTGTTTTCTTCCAAATACTTTATTTGTATCTAATATCAGCTGTCAGATTTCCTGTTTTAAATTTCTTTGATGAATTTTCAGATAATTCAATTTCTGTTTTTGTATTTTGTGGTGTATACATCTAAGGCAATTAGTTTTCCATAAGAAAGGATTTGCTCTATTTTCCTTATGATTCATATACATTTTTTGAACATTCATTGGTGAAATTTTTTGGTCCTTACATTATTTAGAATTACATTACTAAATTAAAATCAT
>NW_007176316.1:0-715 GCF_000164805.1 Carlito syrichta
GTAAAATGTAGATATAAATATTAAATAATGGATTATGGTAGGGTACCTATATTCACAATTATATTTTCTGTGGTTTCAGTTACCCAGGATCAACCACAGTCAAAAATATCAAAAGGAAGATTTTAGAAAGAAATAATATGTGATTTTTAAATTGTGTGGTGTTCTGAGTATAATTATACTTTTTTTTGTAGTTAGGATCTATCCCATCTTGGACATAAATTATTACTTTGTCCAGAGTCACTTAGTACCTGTCTCAGATGAAATGTCTTGCTAAAGTAGTGCTTGTGTTAAAGTCATTCTATGCTTGCTTAGTAAGGGCCCCAAATGCAAGAGGTGTGATATAGGCATTTTGCTATAATTATTATTTTACTTTATTGGCTATTGTTAATGTCTTGTGTAAGTATAATTTATAAATTAAATTTTATCATAGGTTTGTGTGTATAGGGAAAACAGTTTATATAGGGATTAATACTATCTGTGGTTTCAGGCATTCACTGGGGTTAACATTGGGAGATAAGGGTAAGAAGGAACTACTATATTCAGTTTTCCTTAATAGTCAGGTCTTACAAATATTATGTGAAAAGCATCATTATTTTCATATTATTCATTATCACAATTCATGAAAAAATGCTTTTGTGTCCTGCACTATTCTTCCAAAATATAACGGTATTGTCGTCTTTCTTCTTTACAAAGTAGGAGAATCTGATCCTGGTCA
>NW_007176317.1:0-930 GCF_000164805.1 Carlito syrichta
TTTATGTATTAAATCTATCATTTCAAATAAAGGTTTTTCTGTATTCTTTTATAAATAACTATTTGATATGTAAAACATCACACTTTTATTTTCTCTCTCCAGGAGCCATAAATTTTTTTCTTGATACATTTTCACTATCTAGGGATTTATTTCTAATGTTAAGTAGAAGGTACAATAAAATTGTGTGTATCATTTTTGTTTGGTAAAAGCATTTCATTTATGTTTGACATTTTTATGATAACTTTCTAAAATTGAAGCAATTTTATAATAATCTTATTTTTCTAATATATTTTATCAGTTGATGTTGTATTTTATTATTTTTATCAATGAAATGATATGTTTCTTTTCTGTAAAATGTTTATAAAGTAAGCTACTTATATCTTCTAATTATTTCTCCTTTTGAGTTGGGGTTTCACTCTTCACCCAGATTGGAGTGCGGTGGCACAAAAATGACTTTTTGAAGCTTCAAATTCCTGGGATCAAGCAATCCTCCCCCTGAGTAGCTGAGACTTCAGGTGTGCACCGTCATGCCTGGCTGATTTTTTTTTTTTTCTGAGATGATGTTTTATGTTGCCTAGGTTGGTCTCAAACTTCTGGGCTCAATTGATTCTTCCATCTCATCCAAGCCTTCCAAAGTGCTGGGATTCCAGATGTGAGTAACTGTGCCTGGCCTATTGGATTTTTATTATGGTGAAGAAACAAAAAAATTAATACTGTCTGTAGACATTCTACCCACTCTTTGTGAGGTGGTAATGTGGAGGATTGCTCTAGATTACTATCTGATTCCCATGTTGATGGTAATTTTCTGCCCCTCTTCAGTCTGTCTTATTCATTAATGACTTTAACCCCAGATCACACTTTTCATCATCACTCTAAATTCTGTTTTTTTCTAGGTTGTTCTTAAGGATGAGTCACATAGCACCTAACCTC
>NW_007176318.1:0-947 GCF_000164805.1 Carlito syrichta
ATTTGAAGTTCATGAATTCATGTGTTGGATGTAATCTTCATCCCTGGCTGCACATTGGTATCACTTGGAAATTTTTCAAAAAATAAATCCCAACTATTTAATTTTAGTTAATTTCTAAAGTTGGAGACCAATCATAAATATTTTTAATAACCCTTCAAGTAGTTACAAAAAGGGTGGATTGTCACTGCTCAATTCCTCAAACGAGAAAATGAATGCTACTTCTCTAATAAGAAGAAACAAGTCTGTGAAATGCATTCTGACTAGTTCAAAATATCCTAAAATGTTTTGATCCTATTACTATTATAAAAGAGATAATACATTGGTAAAAAGATAAAACATAGACTCACTATAGATTGGTTTCAAAATGTAATTTTGTGTTATATTCAGAGACATGAAATTAGAATGGAATAAAGGAGTGTGGACCACCATTATCTAAAAACACAGAGATATATAAAAAATAGCAAAAATTGGCTCTCTGGCATTCTATAAGTAAACTTATTAAAATAATCTTGTTGTTAGACAAGTAAATCCTCTGTGCACCTCCACAAGAAAAATTCCAAATTATTAAACACTTTAAAAGGCTAATTCAGGAGTGGTATGTTACAAGAAAAAAGAAAGAGTAACCAAATTTAACATGCCAGTCATCTACATGGAAGTTATCCTAATTGATTTAATCACTGACTAAGGTTAGTTTAAGACAAAAAGAAATTGCTGTCTCTGGGATGAGGACCTTGAATTAAGATTTAACCAACAACTAATTTCAACAAGTAAATCGATTAGCTATATCATTACATAAAAATTTACGTCAGCTCAATGCACTGATTGAATGTCTAGTGGATTTGTGGTGTCATCTAGAAATGGATTTAGGCCAAAAATGAAGCCGTGAGATTCAGAAAGAGTTGAAACAATGTGAGGTTGGCACATGGAAAATCCATATTTTTTTCAAA
>NW_007176318.1:1463-3164 GCF_000164805.1 Carlito syrichta
AAATGTCACATGAAATAATCCCAGAGGAGTCTTGTTGCCCAACCTTTCTTTGGCCATTACCTTCTACCAACTTTGATCACATTATCTTTTTTCCATCATCTATTCTAATGCTACTTTTTCTAGACTTGTTTTATACATTCATCAACCTCATACCTTGTTTACCACTTCCGGAAAATCTTTCACAATTGACCCAAATCTCTCACCTCCCTGCTTCTCTGAATTGTTATATTATTTTTCTTCTCTACTGATCATTTGGTACTTCTTATATACATATTTGTTGAATATGCTTAAAGCATATCTCAATATTATTAAATGAGTGCCTGGACTGTTTTTGTTGTTGTGTTGCTGTTGTTGTTGTTTCTGTGTGTACATTTTATACATTCCTCATAATCAAATGTGATGATGATTGACCAAAAGATTACTGATACCAATAATGACAATAATTCCATCATATTAGTTGGGTAAATTGTCCAGGTAAAGATGGATACCTATGCTTCCTATCAACTTTTAAAAATAGTATATTTTTTACTTCCTTCATGGGTCTGTTTTTTTTTTTTTTTAAGGATAGATTTTAGCATTGAGTATCCAGGCCAACCATGTGAATTTACATGATGGTCACTTTAATTTTCTTAATGTTCTAATGTGTTAAATGATGATGTGAAACATGCCAATATGAGATCTTTTTCTGGTTCCAAAAGAGGCCACACAATTCAGTGTCTGGTAAGTTACAATCAATTTTAGATATTTGAGTTATTAGGAAAGAATAATGCTGTGAATAGTGAAACCATGATTGCAAGCCTGTCAGTTGCTGCTGGTGAACTTCCGATTCTTAAGCATTGATAAGAAAGCTGATGGAAGAATGGGACAAAGATAGAGAAAGAGAGTGAAGGAGATAGAAAGAGTAAAACTCAAACTAGCCCTAAATCTAATGTTGCATAAAACCCACTGTAATTGGATCTCCTAATTCAGTGAAAGGTTTTGTTTTGTTTGCCCTAGGCTGAATAAATTGAGTGTGCATCACTTGCAACACAGAAAGACCTGACCAGTAAAATCTTTCTTTGAATGTTTTTATGAAATTAATGTAATTATTATGCACTGAAACATTCTGTGAACAACTAAAATTCAATAATTTTTATAGTCTTTGACTTTTTAAAAATTTTTCTGTATTTCATTTTTCCCTAAGCTGTCTTCACATTCAAATTTAAGTAGACTCAGAAGAAAAATACATCATTGAATTATTCAGATATTACAAAAACCAAGATACAACATTGTAATTTAAACCCCTTTTGTTTCACAAAGTGATTGATTTTCCAACTAATCCTTTGCCAAAATAATAACTCCCCTAAACACAAACACACACACGCACACACACACACACATTTAAAATCTTAAAAATTTGAAAAGTGGTATAACCATGGCATTGTACACATTATACACATTATAAAAACAATTCAATTGGTTTTTTAAAATTACATGAGTGAAACAGTGAGTTCAAAGTAATTATAATAAATTAAGGAGAAATTTAGCACAAAATTCTTGAAGACTTTCTATGAATTCTCTTACAAGAAAAAAGATGATAGAATCAACCGAAATTAAAAAGGTTGAAATGAGTCTAAAGACAGCAATATCATAATAGAGATGTTAAAATGCACAAATTATCTTATTTCTTTACATGATTTATTAGATCATAGAGAGGTGATT
>NW_007176319.1:0-1057 GCF_000164805.1 Carlito syrichta
CTTATCTTTTAGAACTTTGAAGATAGGACTCCAGGCTCTCCTAGCCGGAAAGGTTTCTGTGGATAATCTGCTGCTATTCTAATTGGTCTTCCCTGGTAGGTAGTCTGGCCTTTTTCTCTTGCTGCCTTTAGGATTTTTTCTTTTATAGCTGCTTTGTTTAGGCGAATTATTATGTGTCTGGGAGTTGGTCTTCTCATTTGTTGTCTTGCAGGGCTTCTCTGAATCTCTTGTGCTTGAATTTTTTCATCCTTGATGAGATGAGGGAAGTTTTCTTGAATGAGTTCATGAAATGTTTGTTCCAGTGTGGCTTCTGTTTCTCTCTCTGCCTCAGGAAGCCCAATTACTCTTAGGTTTGGTCTCTTGAAGTGATCATTCATCTCTTGCAGGTTTTGTTCTGTCTTTTTGAGCTTCTTTTCTATGCTTTTGACAGTTTGGGTTAGTTCTGTGTTTTGGTCTTCGAGCTCTGAGATTCTTTCTTCTGCTTGGCTGATTCTGCTTTCCATGCGTATTAGTCTGTTGTTCATTTCCATCACAGTATTCTTTACTGCTGTCATTTCTGACATCAGCTCCTTCCTATTTTCCTCTTGTCTCTCCTCAATTTTTTAAATTCTCTCCATTAATGTCTTGATGTCTTCGTTTGTTGCATGTGACCAGCCATTCTAGGGGCTCTTCATTGTTTGTGTTCCAGAATCTGTTTTCCCAGTGTCTGATCTCCCAGGAGTCTGTGTGAGACCTATATTCTTCTTTTGGTTTTTCTTCATTTGTGCAGTTTTTACCCCTCCCTACTTTTTCCTTTCCTCCCCATCACCGTCTTCTTTAATTTTGTTATTCAGGGGTAAAGGGATTGGTTTTACTTCTGTTTGTTCAATCTCCTATTCTTTATGTATGCCCTCTTACTTTGTTCAATTCTGGAGTTGCACTGTAGGTTGGGGGTGGTTCTTTTTGCAGTTTTGAGATTTACTTAAGGGGGAGCTGTGATTCAAAATCTGTCTGCAGGTCCTGGTATTCGCTGACAGATGTGTGGATCATTTGCAATCCACTTCCCACTGTCTTGGAA
>NW_007176320.1:0-4304 GCF_000164805.1 Carlito syrichta
GGGGCACGTGGCGAGTTGATACAGAGGTAGGAGGAATTACAGGCTATTTCCCAGAGGGGTACATGAGGTTTGACTATAATTTCCCTGTGGGCGGATGTGTTGAGAGTGTAGTTGGGAAAAGCTGGAAGGGGAACGGCTGCTAGTAAGGGTCGCTGTAAAGAGGCGCAGAGGAAGCATTGTAAAGAAGGGAGGTCAGGGAACGATTGATTTAGGAAACGTAGAGTGTGTTTTAGGATGGTGAGGGGCTGGCCCGCGCCGTGCCTGGGTCTCATTGGAGGAGACCATGAGGCAGCATTTCTATAGGAAGAGGTTGTTTGAGCACAGGTTTAAGTTTTGTGCCGGTGGGAAAAGCTGCTTAGGGCCTTTGTTGTCTTTGGGAGGCAGCGCCATCTTGGGGCGTCGTTATTTTTTCTGGCTGCTTCCTGCTGGATGTGGGCGTTGTGGGGTGAGGTGGGGGAAGGGCACAGAACCAGTCAGAATTGGGTCTAGAGGTAGGCACTGAAGGTGAAGATTTTTGAAAGGTTGAGTTGTATGAAAGTTTTTGTAAATGCAGAATGATGACTTGTTTCGGCTAGTCCTCCAGTGGGCACGAGGGCGATATTAACCAGCTATCTTGGAGCAGACTGTGGAGGTAAATAGAGAACCTGGAAGAGAACATATCTAAGAGAGAAGTTACGTGATGTTTAAGGGCAGCACCAGAAGAAGCCAGGTGGGCCATAGGTAACATTGACAGGTGATGGTTGAGTTGGGGTTGTGAACAGGGGAATTTCTGATAGTGAGGGGAAATGAACAGTAGGATTTTGTGTGTAAGGGGTGGTAAGATTTTTTATGAATGGTACTGCCATAAATGTTATTGTGAATAATGCTGCAACAAACATGTATGTGTAGAACCAACTGTGTTGTTTACTGAAAGAAGACTGGATAAAAATGTGGTGTATATATATGATGGAATATTACATGGCCATAAAGGACAAAATTATGAACCTTACAGCAATTTGGGTAGACTCAGAGTCTGTGATATTGAGTGATTTATTAAAGAAACAAAGAACTGCGTGAAATTACTGGATTGTAACTTAATAAAAGGAATAAAGTCAGGCCTATATTTTGACAATTATAGGCAGTGGCTGATTATCTTTTTATATAAAACCTATAAGGCCTGAAGTTATTAGCATAATTTAAATAATAAACTTTAATTTTTGTAGTTTTATTATAAGTGTCAACTTTTGTATTTTGGGACTATAATGGTGACCTGAAGGATTGTTTTAGACTATAATTTGAACTAGGCACTTAAGTAAATTCTATATAAAATTTGATTTAGAAAAGAATTTATTATGCCTAGATTGTTTATTTTAAACTTTCCTTATACCATTTTTGGTGTGCTTATATTATTTTATTTTTGTTTTTTTATCCCCTTTTTAAAAATTTTTATAACTATCTATTTTATTATAGGACAGAAATGTATCATATAAGATTTTCTCTTAGATAAATATATATATATATTTTATATTCCTTTCTTTTTTGTTTTCTTGCTAAAACTTTATTTGTATACCAACAACCTTTTTACATTTTTCCCTTGCTTTCTGCTTTTCTTTTTACAGTCATAATTTGAATTTACCTTATAGTAACTGTTAGGTGAAACATTTAGTTTTTGGAACACCTTTAATTCCACTGGAGAGCAGGTTTTAGGAGGAAGAAGTTCAGTATGAGCACAAAAGCTAAAAACTTAGCCTTAGTATTAATTAAGAAATTGATTTGGACCCCAGCCACATTTATATAGACCCAAGGATTTTTTGGGTGGATGGCATACAGAGTGCTATGCTGGGCCATGCCCCTCCCTCTTCAGTTAACAGCCACTATTACCAAGCTAGGTGTTTTCTCTCCTCTTCGGGAGAGGACGCACCATCTCTTTCAGTGGCTTTTTAGTCCAGGTATTGGACAAAGTTCTGGGGGCTTAGGCTATTAAGAACAATTGTGCTTTAGGTGCCCAGACTGATCACATTTATAGCAGCTGATATCATTCCCTTAGCAGGTTTATTCTTATCAGGCCTCTTTTGGGTGGCTGGAGCTTTTGCCTTTAGTGGCAACTGCTAGTTTGTTTACCTTTTTTCTGGCTGGTGCTCATCCTGGAGTTCTTCTCTTTTTTTTTTTTCTTTTGCTTTATGACTTTTTAATGATGTCTACAAGAACGCCTGGTTCAAAACCCTTTAGAGTGAACAGACCACGAAGATGTAAAATGATCTGTTTGTATATATTCCTAATTATGAACAGGCAAAATTGTTAAAAATTTGTCATGAATTACTAAAAGCAGCCTTAGTCATAAGACATGGACAATTAAATGAGTATAGTCAAAAAACGCAAGCATTAGTGTTACTTAGCATTACAATATAAAGTAGGGAGTCAGCATACATTACAAGACTCTAAGAGACTTCCCAGAAGTTTTTTACAGGGACAAGTAGTTGATCATGATTTTAGGCAAGGCCTAAACCTTTAGAAACGGACTTACTTTTAATTAACCTGGCCTTTAGCATTTGAAAATGAGAACAGCCTATTTATTTTTTAGTTGACAGAGAAAGATTATAAAACTATTATTATTATTATCATTTTTATAGGTGGATTAGAATGAGCCCCTTCAGAATTTACAAAGGAGAACACAGGCTAAGGAAGGGAGGGGGAGTGGTCCCCAGAAAGAATTTAAGATAACCAGTAACACTTTTATATGCCGCAGACAATTTTTTATAACCTTAACAACAAAAGGCAGACATTTTTTTTTTTTTTTTTGAGTTGGAGTCTCACTCTGTCGCCCAGACTGGAGTGCAGTGGCCGTTCCCGGTCACCGCAGCCTCGACCTGCTGGGCTCCAGCGATCCTTCCGCCTTAGCCTTCCAAGTAGCCGGAATTATAGGCATGCGCTACCACGTCCGGCTGATTTTTTGATTTATTGTAGAGATGAGGTTTTGTCAAGTTGCCCAGGCGGGTCTTGAACCCGCGGGTTCAGGCAATCCACTCACCTCAGTCTCCCAAAGGTGTGGGATAACAGGCTGAGCCACCGAGCCCGGCAAGGCAGAAATTTTAACAGCGCCAATGGGTAGGGAGAAAACACCACATAAATAAAAGGAGACATAAAATGACATCAAGAAATATGCGCCAATCAAGTTTTTTAAAAGACCACATGTCCTATTAAACAAAGCATAATAACTCAATCAGCTTTTTAGCAGATTTAAAGTGACAGACACACACAGATAAGAGAATGAAGGGTATGGGAAATATTTGCTTTGTCCCCCTTTTGTCTTACTTTTCACGAAGATATTTCAGACACCTCTTAGCAATTGATAGGTTGGTATACCCCCAACACAGACTAATTATGTGGAGCCTTTTTTTTTTTTTTAGCCTCGAGTGTTTATAGAATTTCTTTTACTTTTTCCACTAACTTTCACCTAACATGTTCGATAAATTCATACCATTCTTTGACATGCTTAAACCTTTTATTTTTGTTCTATGTTTTTTTTTAACCAGCCATTCTATTATAGAACAAAGTGTATCATATAAGATTTTTTTCTGTATAATTATTATCTTTTTCTTTATCCTTTCTTACTAAAACATACCTTATACCAACAACTTTCTTTACATTTTTCTTAACCTCAGAGCTCTAACCAAAGTAATAAGTTTATATGTAGTGGAAGGGCTTAGATAGGATCCAATGTGGAACTATTAGGGAAATCCAAAGCTATACAAAAGGCACCCAAAAGGCACAGTGGTGTGAGTTTTAATTTTTGTCATAATGTCCCTTTCCAATAATGGAGCTGGACACATTGGCATAACAAGGAAAGAGTGTTGAAATATTTTCTCTCTCAGAACACATGGAAGTAATGGCATAGTGAGGGGCCTGGATATAATGCCCTGTAACCCCACAACCAAAAGGGGTGAAGGAAGGAGTGGACCAGGAATTTAAGCAGAGCTGAGCATGTAGCTCTTGAATTAATAATAAATGATATAACCCTGCCAGCTACTGATATTTCCACCCTAGGCTTGGTTGGTTTAATGGTTTGTTTTAAAGACATTGGGGCTATCAAGTTAGGGGTGAGTCAACCTGACTGGAGCAAGCCCAAGAGATTTCCTTTTGAGATGCCTGGTGTCCCTTAATTACAGCAAGGCTCTGGGCCATGTGCTTTCCTCTGGCTAGGTGAATGAGGCAATTATGAGCCCATTGTCTATGCTGTTTGCATTTGGGACAGGGTTTTGTTGATGGGCAGGGCTTAACAGTCTTTGGCCATATGCCCATTTGACAGCATCGGAAACAAACCTGGG
>NW_007176321.1:0-790 GCF_000164805.1 Carlito syrichta
TACTTGTGTGAGCAAGTATTCTGGGCAACATAGTGAGACCTCATCACTACAAAAAAAAGAAAGAAAAAGTGTGCCAGGCATGGTGTTGCATACCTGCAGTTTCAGCTACTCAGGAGGCTGAGGCAGAAGGGTTGCTTGAGCCCAGGAGGGTCGAGGCTGCAGTGAGCCGTGGACATGCCATTGCACTCCAGCTGGGGTGACAGAGTGAGACTCTGACTCAAAAAAGGAAAAGAGTGAGATGCAGAATGTAAAATTCTGTTATTGCAGATGTTGCTACCATTCTGCTCTCATTTCTGGGGACACAGTTTCCTCAATGTGACTGTTTATACCCCCAATGCCTACTTTTATCTGGTTGGAAATGTTGAACTGGGTTCCCCTGTCTGATATTTTCTGCTCTTCATCTATGTTTCTTTTGTTTCTTGTCTTGACAACTGAGTTTATTGTTACCACTCACCAGGTATATGACTGCAAACAAGTTATTTTATCTTTCTAGGCCTCAGTTTCCTCATCTGTAAACCTGGGGTGGCATCTTCCTTCATTGAGATATGAAGATTGAAAGAAAATATACGCACATGGAACTTAGCACAGTGCCTGACATATTATGTCCTCAACCAGTGGTGGATTCTGGGTGAAGGCTATGATTTTGCCTGGTGTTACTGCTATGTAACAACTCCCTCAAGACTTAGTCACTTAAAACAACACTCAGTGTCTCACACAACTTCTGAGGTTTGGTCCAAAAGTAGAGAGTTATCTCAGTTGATTGTTCACAGTGACAGATCAAGCTCCTTGT
>NW_007176322.1:0-699 GCF_000164805.1 Carlito syrichta
TCAAAACACTTTTTGCTCCAGATATGTCAAGCTCTCGAGGGAGTTATGGGGGCATTTGATATCAACCTTTGTTGCATGGCTAGTCCTGGGAAGACCTACCTGGTGTCACAGATTAATAGATCTGTAACCAGAAGCCCCCACAAATTAGTGAGGAACCAGAAGAAAATACCATTCTTAATTGTCTGTGGGCTGTTCCTGGGAGTGAATTTTTTTAATTGGAGGAAGATATTTGGGATTGCCTCTTCTAAACCCTCTACAGGAACTAAACCTGCAAAATGGCCTTCTGGACTTTCCATGAAGAGGCTATTGGATTGAGTTGCTATTGGAATAAACACACCACTGGAAATTCTAATTGTCGATGAGCAGAAAATAAATCCTTTAAATTAGACTCATCCTAAATTAAAAAAAAAATTTTAGAGATCTCTTATTCTAAGCAGTTGATTAGAAGATCAAATTAAAGAAAGACACATAGTAGTGCCATGGCTAGCCTTAAAAATTCTCTTGGGAAAAATAAAGAGCAAGCATTAGACCTAAAACAAAGTTAAAGTCCTTTGTAATCTTAAATTTACCTGCTTTGGATCACTTCCAGGGCTCACAATAAAGCCTATTCTACCTTGCAGTCCAGTAGTTAAAGTTCCACACTTTCACACCTGTAGCCTGAGTTCAATTCCCAGAAGAACCAACATCTTTGGATATTTG
>NW_007176323.1:0-803 GCF_000164805.1 Carlito syrichta
ATACACCACTGCATCAATTATGGATTAGAGTCAGTTATTGGGCACCAATTTCAATGGAGTTCTATTCACTGAGCCACCCATCACAGAGGAGATCAGATCAATGGGCCACCAAGCCTAAAGGAGAGACAGTCACTGGGGCACATATAATAGAGAAGGGACAGTCAATGGGGAACCATCACAGAAGAAAGCTCCCCAATGTGCCATCAATCACAGAGGGCAGCCAGTCACAGGACAAGCATCACAAATTATAGCCAGTAACTAACGCACCCATCAAAGAGAAGAGCCAGTTACTGAGGGATGCATTATAGAGGATCCATCACAGAGCAGGGCCAGTCACTGGGACACCCATTAGTAAGAGTTCAGTCACTGTGGCTCAAGTCAGAGAGCAGGGACAGTCACTGGGGTACCCACCACAAAGGAGGCCAGTCACTGTGGTACCTTTCACAAAAAAGGTGTAGTAACACAGGCACCCATCATGTCCCTGTGACTAGCTCTTCTCTGCGATTGATATCACGTGAATGGGCATCCTCAATAATGTGTGCCCCTGTGACTGGACCTCCCCTGTAATTGGTGTCCAAAAAGACTGACTATCCTCTGTGATCAGTAACCACTGACTATCACAGAGGGTATCCTTGTAACTAGGCTTCCTCCAAAATGAATGCCACATTGACTAGCCCTCCTCTATGATGTGATCTCCAATTACTTGGTTTCCTACTTATTTTGTGCCACACAGTCTGGCCCTCATCTGTGATGGGTGACCCAGAGATTGGTCATCCTCCACAATAAGTGCTCCATTGACTGGA
>NW_007176324.1:0-4123 GCF_000164805.1 Carlito syrichta
GCTAACTAGTTATCTAGCTGGTTAAGTCAGCTAGCTAGCAACGAAGCTTATTATTAAGTCAGTTTGTTAATTAGGTAGCTAGCTAGTTAGTTAACTATTTAAGTCAGCTGGCTAACTAGATAGCTAGCTAGTTAGGCAAACTTTTAAGTCAACTGGCTACCTAGGTAGCTCCTAGTTAAGTCAGCTACTTAAGTCAGCTTCCTAGGCAGCTGGCTTCCTACGTAGTGAGCTAGTTAAGTCTGTTGGCTAGTCAACTGGCTAGTTTGTTAATTCATCTAGTTAAGATAGCTGGCTAGCCAACGGGCTAGGTAGGTAGCTAGCTAGTTAGGTCAGCTAGATAGCTATATGTCTAGCTAGAGAAGTCAACAAGTTAAGTCATCTGACTAGACAACTGACTAACTGGTTCACTCAGCTAGTTAAGTCAGCTGTCTAGCCAGTTGGCTACGTAGGTAACTACCTAGACAAGTCAGCTTGCTAACCAACAACATAGTTGTTCAAGTTAGTTAATTAAGTCAGCTGGCTAGACAACTGGTTACGTAGATAGCTAGCAAGTTAGTGAGGTGGCTAGCCAGCTTGCTAGCTTAGGTCAGCTAGGTAAGTCAGCTGGCTAGCCTGCTGGCTAGATAGGTATCCAGCAAGTTAAGTCAGCTGGCTAGAGAGTTGACTAGCTGGTTAAGTCAACTAGTTAAGTCAGCTGACAACCACTGGCTAGCAAGTTAAGTCAGCTAGATAAGTCAGGCTGTAAACAGCTGGCTAGCTAGTTATTTCAGCTAGTTAATGCAGCTGGCTAGCTAGGAAGCTAGCTATATTCGTTAGCTAGTTATTGTAGCTAGGTAGCTAGTTAAGTCAGCTACTTAAGTCAGCTGACTAGCTAGATAGCTAGCTAGATAGCCAGCTAATTAAGCCAGCTAGATAATCTAGATGGCTAGCTAGGTAGCTAGCTGACTAAGTCAGCTAGTGAAGTCAGCTTGCTTGCTAGTTAAGTCAACGAGTTAAATCAGGTGACTAGCCAGCTGCCTAGCTGAGTAGCTACCTAGTTGAGTCAGCTGACTAGCCTGTTATACAGTTAGTTAAATAACCTAGTTAAGTCAGCTCACTAGTCAGCTGGTTACCTAGGTACCTAGGTAGTTAAGTCAGCTTGCAAGCGAGTGGGATATGTAAGTGACTAGCTTGTTAAGTCAGCTGGCTATCCAGCTGGCTGGCTAGGTACCTAAGCTGCTAAGTCAGGCACCTAGCCAGCAGGGTAGCTAGTTAAGTCACCTAGTTTAGTCAGCTGACTAGACTGTTGGATACCTAGGTAGCTAGGTAGTTAAGTCAGCTGTCTAATCTGCTGGTTAGCTACTTAAGTCACCTAGGTAAGTTACCTGGTTAGCCAGGTGGCTAGCTAGGTAGCTTGCTAATTAGGACAGCTGGCTAGACAGCTGGATAGTTTAAATCACCTAGTTTAGTCAGCTGGCTAGCCAGCTGCCTAGATATATAACAAGGTTGTTAATTCAGCTGACTAGCAAGCAGGCCAGCTATATAGGTCAGCTAGTTAAGTCAACTGGCTTGCCAGCTGTCTAGCTAGGTAGTGATCTACTTAAGTCAGTTAGCTATCCAGCTGGCAAGTTAATTAACTCAGCTAGGTAAGTCAACTGACTAGCCAGCTAGCTAGCTAGTTAGAGAGCTAGTTAAGTCACCTGTTATTCAGCTGGCTAACTAGTTAATTCAACTAGTTGATTCAGCTGGTTAGCCAGCTGTCTAGCAGGTTAAGTCAAGTAGTTATGTAAGCTGGCTTGCTAGCAGGATAGCAAGGTAGCAAGTTGGCTAAGTCAGCTGACTAGCCAGCTGGCCAGCAATTTAAGTCAGCTAGTTAATTCAGCTGGCTTCCCAGCTGGCTAGCTAGATAGCTAAATAGTTAAGTCAGCCGGCTAGCCAATTGGTTAGCTGGTTAAGTCAGCTTCCTAATTCAGCTGGCCAGGCAGCTGGCTTGCTAGTTAAGTCAGCAAATTAAGTCAGTGGTTCATCCAGTTGGCTAGCTAGTTAAATCAGCTAGTTAAGTCAGCAGACCAGCCAGTTGGCTATCTAGGTAGCTAGCTAGTTAAGTAGGCTAGTTAAGTCAGCTAGTTAGGTATCTAGCTAGTTAAGTCTACCTAGCAGGGTACCTTGCTAGCTAAATCAGATGGCTATCAAGCTGTCAAGCTAGTTAAATCACATAGTTAAGTCAGTTCGCTGGCCAGCTGGTTAGCTAGGTAGTTAGGTAGTTAACTCAGTTGACAAGCCAGAGGGCTATGTAGGTGAGTAGCTAGTTAAGTGTGCTGGTAAGCCATCAGTCTATCTAGTTATCTCAGCTAGTTAAGTCAGCTGGCTACCAAGCTGTCCAGTTAGGTAGGTAGATAGTTAAGTCTGCTAGCTAGCCAGCTGGCTACTTAGTTAAGTCAGCTAGTTAAGTCAGCTGGCTAGACTTCTGGCCAGCTAGGTAGCTAGGCAATTGATTTAGCTGGCTAGCCATCTGGCCAGCTAGTAATGTCAGCTGGTGAAATCAGTTTTCTAGACAACTGGCTAGCTAGTTAAAAAACTGGTTATATCAGATGGGAAATCAGATGTCTCACTAGGTATTTCAGCTAGTTAAGTCATTTGGCTACCTAGGAAGCTAGGCAATTATCTCAACTGGCTAGCCATCTGGCTAGCTAGTTAAGTCAGATAGTTAAGACAGCTGGCTAACCAGCTTACTAGCTAGGTAGCTGGCTAGTTATGTCAGCTGTCTAGCCAGCTGGTTAGCTAATTAAGTCACCTAGATAAGTAAGCTGAGAAAGCGGCTGGCAAGCTAGGTAGCTTGCTAGTTAAGTTCGCTGGCTAGACAGCTGGCTAGCTAGATAAGACACCTAGTTAATTCAGCTGGATAACGAGTTGTCAAGCTATGTAGCATGCTAGTTAATTCAACTAGCTAGAAAGCAGGTCAGCTATTTGAGACAGCTAGTTAAGTCAGCTGGCTAGCAAGCTTGCTGGTAGGTTGTGACCTATTTAAATCTGTTGGTTAGCCAACTGGCTAGCTAATTATGTCACCTAGTTAAATCAGCTACCTTTTCAGGTGGCTAGAGAGGTGCAAAACTAGTTAAGTCCCCTGCCCAGCCTTCTGAACTTCTAGTTAAATCAGCTAGATTAGTCATCTGGATGGCCAGCTGCCTAGATCATTAATCAACTAGTTAAGTCAGATGGCTAACCAGCTGGCTAGCTAGTTAAGTCAGCTCTTTACCTCAGTTGGCTGACCTCAGTTGGCTGACCAATTCAATTAAAAAGTTAGGTAAGTCAGATGACTAGATAGCTAGCTAGCTAGTTATTTCAGCTAGTATAGTCAGCCAGCTAGCTAGGTAGATAGCCACTTAACTCAGCTAGTTATGTCAGCTAGCCAGATGTTTATGTCAGGTAGTTAAGTGGGCTAGCTAGCTAGCTAGCTAGCTATGTAGCTAACTAGTTATTTCAGCTAGTAAAGTCAGCTGGCTAGCTGCATATCTAGCTAGTTAAGTCAGCTAGTTAAATTAGCTGGCTAACCAGCTGCCTTGCTGGGTTACTAGCTTGCTAATTAAAGGTCTTGCCAGTTGGCTAGCTAGTTAAGTCACCTAGTTATGTCAGCTAGCTATTCAGCTGCTCAGTTAGTCAGTTTGGTCGTTAAGTCAGCTGGCAAGCCAGTGGGATACATAGGTAGCTGGCTATTTTTATCAGCTGGCTAGCCACCTGGCTAGCTAATAATTTCTGCTACTTAAGTTAGCTGGCTAGCCAGCTGGCTATCTAGTTATGTCAGCTAGGTGAGTCAGCTGGCTAGACATCTGACTAGCTGGTTAAGTCAGCTAGTTAATTCCATTAGCAAGTCAACTGGCTAGCTAGGTATCTCTCAAATTACATCAGCTGCATAGCCAGCTGGGTAGCCTGTTAATTCAGGCAGTTAAGTCAGCTGGCTAGCCACCTGGATTGGTAGGTAGCCAGGTAATAAAGTCATCTGGCTAGCCAACTGGCTCGCTAGTTAATTCAGCGAGTTAAGTTAGCTGGCTAGCTGGCTGGCTAACTAGGTGGCCAGCTAGTTAAGCCAGCTGGCTAGCAGGATGGCAAAATAGTTAAGTCAGCTAGTTAAGTCAGCTTATTAGCC
>NW_007176325.1:0-827 GCF_000164805.1 Carlito syrichta
TCAGCTAACTAGCTAGGTAGACAGCTAGTTAAGTCAGCTGGCTAGTCAGCTGGTCACAAGTTAAGTCGTCTAGTTTAGTCAGCTGGCTAGCAAGCTGGCTAGCTGTTAAATACTTCTAGTAATTCAGCTGGACAGCCAACTACCTAGTTAAGTCAGCTGGCCAGTCAGCTGGCTAGCTGGTTATGTCAGCTACTTAAGTGAGCTTTCCAGAAAGCTAGCTGCTAGATAGCTAGCTAGTAGAGTTTGCTAGTTAAGTCAACTGGCTAGCTAGGTAGCTATCTAGGTAAGTCTTCTAGATGAGTCAACTGGCTAGCCAGTTAAGTCAGTTAGTTATGTCAGCTGGCTAGCCAGTTGCCTAGCAAGCTAGCTAGCTAATTAAGGCAGCTGCCTAGCCTGATGGCAAGCTAGTTAAGTAATTTAGTTAAGTCAGTGCACTGGCCTGCAGGTTAGCTAAGTAGGTAGGTGGTTAATTCAGCTGACAAGCCAGCACGTTATGTTTGTAGGTAGCTAGTTAAGTCAGCTGACTAGCCATCAAACTATCTAGTTATGTCAACTAGTTAAGTCAGTTGGCTATACAGCTGCCTAGCCAGGTAGCTACCTATTTAAGTCTTCTGGCTAGCCAGCTGGACAACTAGATTAGTCAGTTAGTTTAGTCAGCTGGCTAACCAGCTGGCTAGCTGTTTAAGTCAGCTCGTTAAGTCAGTTGTCTAGCCAGCTGGCTAGATGGTTAAAAACCTAGTAACGTCAGATGGGTAGCCATCTGGCTAGCTAGTTATTTCAGCTAGTTAAGTCCTCTGGCTAGCTAGAAAGCTAGCTAGTTAAGTCAG
>NW_007176326.1:0-3605 GCF_000164805.1 Carlito syrichta
TCACAGAAGTAGGCCTATCATGGGGAAATCACTCAAACAGAAGTGCTAGTCACTGGAATACTCACAGAGAAGAAGGATTGTCACTGTAGCACTGATAACAGAGGAGGGATAGTCACTAGGGCACTCATTATGTAAAAGTGCCAGTCACTGGGACACCTGACACAGAGGAAAACCAGTTCATGGGACACCCGTCACAAAGCACAGCTAGTCACTGGGACACAATTTATGGAGGCCCAGATACTGGAATACACAGCACTGACCAGGACTTATCACTGGACAAACATTTAAAGGAAGGCTAGTCACTGGGACATAAATCACAGAGGAAACCCAGTCAAAGAAACACCTATTATGAATGAAAACCTGTCACTAGGACACCCACCACAGAGGAGGGTCAGTTACTGGGGCAGGCAATGTGAAATGGACCTTTTACATGAGGCACTTTTCACAGAAGAGAGCTAGTAACTGGGCACCCACTTTGGAGGTTATCAGATGTTAGAACACACAGCAGACAAGGGGCCAGTCATTGCAGCACCCATCACACTGGATGGTCAGTCATTGGGACACAATTCAGAGGGAAATTCTAGTCACTGGGTATCCCTTTATGGAAGAGGTTCAGTCACTGTGACACCCATCACATAGGAGGGTTATTCACTGGGGAACCCATCATCTATAAAGGCAAGTCACAAGAGCACAAACAACATGGAAGACACATTCACTGGTAAAAACATTATGGAAGAGGCCCAGCCACTGGGACATCCATCAAATCAAAAGGCCTGTCACTGGAGTACCCATTATGGAATAGGCCCAAATTCTGTGAACTAGCATAAAGAAGGGATAGTCACTGGGAACCAATCTTATCAAGGCAAATCACTGGGTCACTAATCACAGGGGAGGCCCAGTCACTTGGGCACATATTATGGAGGAGAACCAGTCACTGGGGGCACCCATTACAAAAAAGGGCCAATCACTGAGACACTCATTATGAAAGGAAACAAAGTAAGTAGGACACCAATCAGATACAAGGACTAGTCATTGGGCAACCGCTATTGATGACAGCCAGGAACTGGAACACCAGTCACAGAGGAGGCCAAATGACTGGGGCACCCATAATGTGGGAGGGCCAGGTGGAAGACCAGTCACTGGGGGTACCAACTGGAGATGATTGCCAGTCACTGGGGCACCCAATACGAAGGACAGCCTGTTATTGGGACAACCTTCACAGAGAAAGGCTAGTCATTGGGGTCACTTATACAGGGAGCAAGTTACTGATTTACCAGTCAGAGAAGGCTTAGTCACTAGGGTATCTATGAGAATCATTAACTGGGACACCAATCATAGAGGAGGACCATTGACTTTCTTACCCAACACAGAGAAGTATCAGTCACTTTAGAACCCATCACAGAGGACAGTCAGTAACTTGGGCACACATCACAGAGGAAAGATAGTCACAATGGCATCTATTGTTGATGAGTACCAGTTACTGTGGAACTAATTATAAAGGAGTGTCTGTCAATCAGAATCCCTTCACTGAAGAGTACTAGTCACTGTGGCACCCATCACAGAGGAGTGCCATTTACTGGGGCACATGTAGATGGAGGCCAGTTACAGGGTCAACCATGTCAGAGTAGAACTAGGCATTGAGACAAACATCACATAAGAGAGCAAGTCATTGGGTATCCATAAAAGAATAAAGCCTGTCACTGGTGCACCCTTCTCAGAGGAGAGACTGTCACTGACACCTATTACAGAGGAGGGCCAGTCAGTGATGCACCAATTAGGAAGAGGCCAGTCACTGGGGCACAAATCACACAGGTAGACTGGTCACTGGGACACATCTCAGAGGAAGGCTAGTCACTATGGCACCCATAAGAGAGGTGGGTCAGTCACTTGGCACCCATTATGGAGGATACTCACTCACTGGGGTACCTATCTTGTATGGTTTTCTTCCAATGTTGAACCCATCACAGTGGAGGATCAGTCACTGGGGAACTCCTCACCAAAAAAAGCCAATCAACAAATCACACATTATGGAGGAATCTCAGTCACTGGAACAACTGACAGAAGAAAGTCAGTCACTGGGACACTCATTACAGAGGAAAAATTTTCACTTGCACACCCATCGCAGAGGAGGGTAAGTCACTAGGGAATCCATTACAAATGAAGTCTCATCATTTGAGCACCCATCAGGGAGTAGGCATAGAAATGGAACACCCATTAGGATGTGGTCCAGTCACTGGGCCCCCCATCACAGAGGTTACTCAGTTACTGAGGGACCTATCACAATGAAGAACAAGTCAGTGAGGCACACTTCACAGAGGATGGCAACCATACTTGAGCGGGGTCAGTCACTGGGAACTCATTATTGAGGAGGCCCAGTCACTGGGGCACCCAACACAGAGGATGACTTTTTACTTGGACAACCATCAAAGAGAAGACCCAGTCACTGTGGCACCTATCACAGAGGAGGACTAATCTTTGGGATAGCCATCACTGAAGAGTCAATCAATGGAGCAAATGTCATAGAGAAGAGTCAATAACTCGGGCACCTGTTACAAAGAAAGGCTAGTAAATCAGGGACCCATCATAGAGAAGGGGTAGTCACTGGGACACCAATAACAGAAGAAGGTCTTTCAATTTGGAACTCATTACAGAGGCTAACCTTTCACTGGGGTACACCTTACAGAGAAAGGTTAGTCACTGGGACACCCATCAGAGAGGACAGGCAGACACTAATGCAGGAATATGAGCCTTGAGGGCACCAATTTCAGAGGAGGGCTACTCACTGGTTCATAGAGGAGAACCAGTAACTGGGTACCCATTAAGGAAGGGGGCCAAGCACTGGGGAATCCATCACAGAGGCGGACCCATCACTATACCACCCAATACAGGGGAGTGTAAGTATGTACAACACCAAATTTAATGAGGGTTGTTCACCAATCACAAATGTACGCTAGTCACTGGGGCACCTATTATTATGGAGAAGGACAGTCACTTGGATTCCCATTACAGAAGAGGGTCAGTCACCGAGGCATCCATTATGGAGGAGACTCAGTCAATGGTGCAAATTTCAAAGGTGAAGGCTACACTTTGGAGCACAAATTACAGAAGACAGATATCAAAGAGGAGGGTCAGTCTCTGGAGTACTCCTCACAGCTGAGGAGCACCATTTACAGAGTATAGCCAGTCACTGGTGTTCCAATCACAGAGGTAGTCAATCAATGACGCCTTAAAAAAAGAGAAGGGACAGTCATGAGACACTCATTACAGAAGCGGTTCACTTGCTGGGACACCCATCACTTGAACACATTATCACAGAGAAGGGAAAGTCAATGGGGCACAGATAACTGAGGTTGGTCATTTACTGAGGAAACCATCACAAAGGTCAGTTAGTCACAGGGGCACGTCTCACAGAGAAAAGTTTGTTAGTAGGACACCTATCACAGAATTGTGCGAGTCACTCTGGCACTCATAACAGAGGATGGCCAGTTACTGAGACACCCATAATGGAGGAGGGCCAGTCACTGAGACAACCATCGCAGAGATGGGCCATCACTAGGGTACTTGTCAATGAGGAGGGGCAGTCACTGGAAAAAACCATCACAATA
>NW_007176327.1:0-6051 GCF_000164805.1 Carlito syrichta
CGTCTCTGCTATGGGTGCCTCAGTGACTGGCCCTCCTCTTTGAAAGATGTCTGAGTGATGCATGCTGCAGTGTCAAACCTTCTGTGATGTGAGTGCCAGTAACTAAAGCTCCTCTGTGATGCATGCTTTTTGTCTGACTCTCCTCTGTGAAAAAATGTCCCATTGACTGTTTTTCCTCTTTGATGGGTGCCCCAGTGACTAGCTTTCCTCTTTGATCCTTTTCCCAGTGACTGGTTACACAACAGTAATCCCAGTGACTAGCCCTCCTCTGTTGTTTTGGCCCCAGTGACAGTGCATCCTTATTAATTGGTGCTCCAATGAATGTCCCTCCTGCATAAGGAACATAATGGGTGCCCTTGTGACTATCCCTCCTCTGTAAAGTGAGTCCTAGTAACTGGGCCTCCTCTATAATTGGTGCCCCAGTGACATGACTTATATTGTGATGGTTTTTTCCAGTGACTGCCCCTCCTCATTGACAAGTACCCTAGTGATGGCCCATCTCTGCGATGGTTGTCTCAGTGACTGGCCCTCCTCCATTATGGGTGTCTCAGTAACTGGCCATCCTCTGTTATGAGTGCCAGAGTGACTAGCACAATTCTGTGATAGGTGTCCTACTAACAAGCTTTTCTCTGTGAGACGTGCCCCTGTGACTAACTGACCTTTGTGATGGTTTCCTCAGTAAATGACCAACCTCAGTTATCTGTGCCCCATTGACTTTCCCTTCTCTGTGATAATGTGTTCAAGTGATGGGTGTCCCAGCAAGTGAACCGCTTCTGTAATGAGTGTTTCATGACTGTCCCTTCTCTTTTTTTAAGGCGTCATTGATTGACTACCTCTGTGATTGGAACACCAGTGACTGGCTATACTCTGTAAATGGTGCTCCTCAGCTGTGAGGAGTACTCCAGAGACTGACCCTCCTCTTTGATATCTGTCTTCTGTAATTTGTGCTCCAAAGTGTAGCCTTCACCTTTGAAATTTGCACCATTGACTGAGTCTCCTCCATAATGGATGCCTCAGTGACTGACCCTCTTCTGCAATGGGAATCCAAGTGACTGTCCTTCTCCATAATAATAGGTGCCCCAGTGACTAGCGTACATTTGTGATTGGTGAACAACCCTCATTAAATTCGGTGTTGTACATACTTACACTCCCCTGTATTGGGTGGTATAGTGATGGGTCCGCCTCTGTGATGGATTCCCCAGTGTTTGGCCCCCTTCCTTAATAGGTACCCAGTTACTGGTTCTCCTCTATGAACCAGTGAGTAGCCCTCCTCTGAAATTGGTGCCCTCAAGGTTCATATTCCTGCATTAGTGTCTGCCTGTCCTCTCTGATGGGTGTCCCAGTGACTAACCTTTCTCTGTAAGGTGTACCCCAGTGAAAGGTTAGTCTCTGTAATGAGTTCCAAATTGAAAGACCTTCTTCTGTTATTGGTGTCCCAGTGACTACCCCTTCTCTATGATGGGTCCCTGATTTACTAGCCTTTCTTTGTAACAGGTGCCCGAGTTATTGACTCTCCTCTATGACATTTGCTCCATTGATTGACTCTTCAGTGATGGCTATTCCAAAGATTAGTCCTCCTCTGTGATAGGTGCCACAGTGACTGGGTCTTCTCTTTGATGGTTGTCCAAGTAAAAAGTCATCCTCTGTGTTGGGTACCCCAGTGACTGGGCCTCCTCAATAATGAGTTCCCAGTGACTGACCCCGCTCAAGTATGGTTGCCATCCTCTGTGAAGTGTGCCTCACTGACTTGTTCTTCATTGTGATAGGTCCCTCAGTAACTGAGTAACCTCTGTGATCGGGGGCCCAGTGACTGGACCACATCCTAATGGGTGTTCCATTTCTATGCCTACTCCCTGATGGGTGCTCAAATGACGAGACTTCATTTGTAATGGATTCCCTAGTGACTTACCCTCCTCTGCGATGGGTGTGCAAGTGAAAATTTTTCCTCTGTAATGAGTGTCCCAGTGACTGACTTTCTTCTGTCAGTTGTTCCAGTGACTGAGATTCCTCCATAATGTGTGATTTGTTGATTGGCTTTTTTTGGTGAGGAGTTCCCCAGTGACTGATCTTCCACTGTGATGGGTTCAACATTGGAAGAAAACCATACAAGATAGGTACCCCAGTGAGTGAGTATCCTCCATAATGGGTGCCAAGTGACTGACCCACCTCTCTTATGGGTGCCATAGTGACTAGCCTTCCTCTGAGATGTGTCCCAGTGACCAGTCTACCTGTGTGATTTGTGCCCCAGTGACTGGCCTCTTCCTAATTGGTGCATCACTGACTGGCCCTCCTCTGTAATAGGTGTCAGTGACAGTCTCTCCTCTGAGAAGGGTGCACCAGTGACAGGCTTTATTCTTTTATGGATACCCAATGACTTGCTCTCTTATGTGATGTTTGTCTCAATGCCTAGTTCTACTCTGACATGGTTGACCCTGTAACTGGCCTCCATCTACATGTGCCCCAGTAAATGGCACTCCTCTGTGATGGGTACCACAGTGACTAGTACTCTTCAGTGAAGGGTTTGTGATTGACAGACACCCCTTTATAATTAGTTCCACAGTAACTGGTACTCATCAACATTAGATGCCATTGTGACTATCTTTCCTCTGTGATGTGTGCCCAAGTTACTGACTGTCCTCTGTGATGGGTTCTAAAGTGACTGATACTTCTCTGTGTTGGGTAAGAAAGTCAATGGTCCTCCTCTATGATTGGTGTCCCAGTTAATGATTCTCATAGATACCCTAGTGACTAAGCCTTCTCTGACTGGTAAATCAGTAACTTGCTCCCTGTATAAGTGACCCCAATGACTAGCCTTTCTCTGTGAAGGTTGTCCCAATAACAGGCTGTCCTTCATATTGGGTGCCCCAGTGACTGGCAGTCATCTCCAGTTGGTACCCCCAGTGACTGGTCTTCCACCTGGCCCTCCCACATTATGGGTGCCCCAGTCATTTGGCCTCCTCTGTGACTGGTGTTCCAGTTCCTGGCTGTCATCAATAACGGTTGCCCAATGACTAGTCCTTCTATCTGATTGGTGTCCTACTTACTTTGTTTCCTTCATAATGAGTGTCTCAGTGATTGGCCCTTTTTTGTAATGGGTGCCCCAGTGACTGGTTCTCCTCCATAATATGTGCCCAAGTGACTGGGCCTCCCCTGTGATTAGTGCCCCAGTGATTTGCCTTGATAAGATTGGTTCCCAGTGACTATCCCTTCTTTATGCTAGTTCACAGAATTTGGGCCTATTCCATAATGGGTGCTCCAGTGACAGGCCTTTTGATTTGATGGATGTCCCAGTGGCTGGGCCTCTTCCATAATGTTTTTACCAGTGAATGTGTCTTCCATGTTGTTTGTGCTCTTGTGACTTGCCTTTATAGATGATGGGTTCCCCAGTGAATAACCCTCCTATGTGATGGGTGTCACAGTGACTGAACCTCTTCCATAAAGGGATACCCGGTGACTAGAATTTCCCTCTGAATTGTGTCCCAATGACTGACCATCCAGTGTGATGGGTGCTGCAATGACTGGCCTCTTGTCTGCTGTGTGTTCTAACATCTGATAACCTCCAAAGTGGGTGCCCAGTTACTAGCTCTCTTCTGTGAAAAGTGCCTCATGTACCAGGTCCATTTCACATTGCCTGCCCCAGTAACTGACCCTCCTCTGTGGTGGGTGTCCTAGTGACAGGTTTTCATTCATAATAGGTGTTTCTTTGACTGGGTTTCCTCTGTGATTTATGTCCCAGTGACTAGCCTTCCTTTAAATGTTTGTCCAGTGATAAGTCCTGGTCAGTGCTGTGTATTCCAGTATCTGGACCTCCATAAATTGTGTCCCAGTGACTAGCTGTGCTTTGTGACGGGTGTCCCATGAACTGGTTTTCCTCTGTGTCAGGTGTCCCAGTGACTGGCACTTTTACATAATGAGTGCCCTAGTGACTATCCCTCCTCTGTTATCAGTGCTACAGTGACAATCCTTCTTCTCTGTGAGTATTCCAGTGACTAGCACTTCTGTTTGAGTGATTTCCCCATGATAGGCCTACTTCTGTGAAGGGTGCACCAGTAACTTGTCTTCTTCTCATTGGTGACCCAGTGATTGCCCTTCCCTTTTGATGAGTGCCCCAGTGACTGACACTCCTCTGTGATGGGTGACCCAGTGATAGGTCCTCCTCTGTGATGGGTACTCCAGTGACGGACCTTCCTTAGTCATCGGTGCACAAATGACTGGTCCTGATCCATAATAGATGCAATGAGTGGTCCATTAACTAACTTTCTTCTGTGTTGTCTATCCCAGTGATTGGGCTTTCTCCATACTGGGTGCCCTTGTAACTGGCCTTCCTCTATTATGAGTGCTCCAGTTTCTAGGCGCCTCTGTTATTGGTGACCCAGTGACTGGTGCTCCTCCATAATGATTGTCCCAGTGACTAAACATACTCTGAGATGTTGTCACACTTAATGGCCCTCCTCAATAGTTGGTTCCTCAGTGGTTAGACTTCCTTTGTGATGGGTGTGCCTGTGAGTAGCCCTTCTGTGTGATGATTGTCACAGATACTGGCCCTCCCCTGTAAAGGATGCACCCATGACTGGCCCACCTCTATGATGGGTGCCCCACTGCTGGCCCTCCTTTCTTATGGGTGCTACAGTGCCTGCTCCTTCTCTTTATTGGGTGTTTAGTGACTGGCCCTCCACTAGGTTAGGCATCAGTGACTGACCCTCTTTTGTGATGGCTATCCCACTGACTGGCATTTCTCTGTGTTGGCTGACTCATTGACTTTCTCTCCTCTGTGTTTGGTGCAGTGAGTGAGAAGAAGCAAATGCAATAAATCTTTAAAAATGAGTCAATTAAGGTGAAAAAAGTCAGGTGATTTTTAGTTTATTCTTTCAACTTTTTAGTTACTTTTTAGAATACCTGTAATCTTAGGTTCATAAAATATAAGTAGGTTGACAAAAAAGTAGGAAACTATTAAAAATGCTTAAATCATTCAGTTTTCTATAAAATGACTAGTCTAACTCTCATGGTTTTTTACCCTAAGAACTCACCACACCCTGATGTTTTCTGTATTCTGTGGTTATATTGTCTGCTTCCCCCAGTTAGAATGAGGTCCAGGGAACAAAAATTTTGGTTATGATCACTATTATCTTCCATCTCCTTAAATGGTGACTGGCACTGCTAGATGCTCAAGAGAAATGTTTGTTGAGTAAAAGAAAAAGAAAGAAAAGGAAGCATAGGCAAGAAAATAAGATGGAATTAACAAAAGGCTGTCCGTATCCCTGATTTTTTTCCTTTAATCCTTAATGATTCAAGATAATACAATCTGTTACATAAATATTTCCAGGTGCTTATCTATCCCTTATCTCTGGAAAATTCTCTAGTATCATTTGTCCATTTTTTTAAAATGTGAAGGCTTTGGTATTTTACTTTTCAAATATAAAAATATAGCATAAAAGTATGTATTTTGAGATATATAATTTTTAAAAATTACTTAGTTGTGAGCATGTGTTGGGAGCCAACATATGTAACCACACAGCTGAGGCCTATGAAGGCCTATTCAGAAGGTCGCCTCAGAGACAAGGATATAACATCAAGTGTGTACATATGAATAGTAACCAGTGTATTATAAGACAACAGAATTTTCAATATTAGGAAGTGACAGTCTAAAATAAAATCTTATTATATCCTATGAAAAAATGCACAGCAGAATTATTTTATATCTCTTTTTCTTTCTAAACTGTTTTTCTTCTTAAGATTTTTTAACTGTTATTTCCTGGTAAACTGATTGATTAGCTTTTGTTCCAGTATGTAGTTTCATTTGGGGTTATGATTAGACGTTATAACTGTGATAATAGTTGTATTATGTTGCTTTTGGTCAAGCAGAACGTTCTTGGTTTTTGTACGTGCAGTAGCTTTCAGCTTGCTTCAGTCCCCGGCTGTCGTTATGGCAACTGTGCAGTTCATTGTTTTAAGTGGCATGGCAGGTTTTGAGACATAGGTAGTTTCCATGTAATAGGCAATCAGATTTAGGTTTTAGGTTAAAATGTCATTGAATTAAGTTTATAGAACATG
>NW_007176327.1:6071-7628 GCF_000164805.1 Carlito syrichta
TTTATTTGAATATATTCATTTATTGTATACTTTAACATTTCTCCTAGTGTTTCTAAGTTATCTTTCTTCTTTTGTCCAATTTCCATTCATATATCTGTAACTTTTAGAAGCATTCCATATTTTGTATGCCATTGATCCTTCCTCTTTCTTCCTTTTTTCCATGAAGGCCTCGGAGTCATGCCTTTTTTGCTCTTGATTGTTTGCCTGATTGTTCTCCAGATCTGTTGTTCAGCTGTTGTTTGGGGACTTTCCTTAACTATTTTGTTAGGTTGAAACATTTCAGTTTTTCTTAACTTTCTCTTTCTGGGTTAGCTCTACTATTTTGTTAGAGTATATTATTAAATAGACTCCTTGGAAATTCTTAATTTTGAGGAGAAATTATTTGATTTCATGCATTTGTAAAAATATTTTTAGTTTATCTCATATTTGACTGATAATTTTGCAGAGTAGATTAATTGCTGGAAATAATTTTACCTTGTTTTTATGAAAGTTATGGTCTATCATCCTCTAGCAGCATCTAGGATTAATGGTGAGAAAACCAACGTCATTCTTATTTTTTCATAGGTAACCTGTACTTTCTCATTTGTTGTATTAAAACTTGGAATTACATAAATTCTAGTAATATGCCTTAGGTCTTTTATTTTAATTTAACTTTTTTTCATTAATCAGTATTTTTTATTATGGTTTTGTGGGGTACACTTAAGGGTTAGGTGTACAATTACGTTTTATTCAGGCACCCTGTTGATAAGAGGTGTTTTCTCATCTCCCGACAGATATTTGCTACTGTTAATCCCATTCCCCTCCCCCCCATAGTTTCCCAGTACCATCAGTCATTTTCTTATAGTATTGCATTGGATGTTCAAGGTCCATTATATGAGTGAGAACATGTGATATTCGGATCTTTGTTTTTGTGAGAGGTCACTCAGTATTATAGACTCTAGTTCCTTCCAGGTTGCAGCGAAATTCATGATTTTGTTCTTTTTTATGGCTGCGCAGTATTCCATCGTGTATATGTACCACATTTTTTTAATCCAGTCCTCTTTTGATGGGCAGCATGGTTGTTTCCAGGTTCTTGCTATTGTGAACAATGCTGCGATAAACATACATGTGCAGGTATCATTTTTATAGAGTGATTTGTGTTCTTCAGGGTATATTCCCAGTAGGGGGATTGCAGGGTCATATGGAAGGTCAAGTTTTAGAGCTTTTAGGAATCGCCACACTGCTTTCCACAGAGGTTGCACTAGTTTACACTCCCACCAACAGTGTAGAAGTGTTCCCTTTTCACCACACCCTCTCCAGCAGCTGTTATTTTTTGAGTTGTTGATAATTGCCATTTTGACAGGAGTTAGGTGGTATCTCAGTGTGGTTTTGATTTGCATCTCCCCGATGATTAGTGAGGTTGAGCATTTCTTCATGTGTTTGTTGGCTGCTCGAATGTCTTCTTTTGTGAAGTGTCTGTTCATGTCTTTTGCCCATTTTATAATGGGGTTGTTTGTTTTCTTCTTTTCAGTACGTTTCAGTTCCTTGTAGATCCAGGATGTTAAGCCTTTGTCAGAC
>NW_007176328.1:0-580 GCF_000164805.1 Carlito syrichta
CACTTGGACAGTCCTACCACAAGGCTTTCGAGATAGCCCCCACCTGTTCGGTCAAACCTTTGCAGTAGATCTTAAGTCTCTCTCACTTACCAAATCCACCCTTATTCAATATGTAGACCACCTCCTCCTGTGTAGCCCTTCCTTAGCTGATTCTCGAACAGACACTGCACTCACCCTTAACTTTCTAGCAGAGAAAAGATATCTGGTATCCCCTCAGAAGGTACAACTGTCTGTCACACAGGTCACATATCTAGGGGTAGCCGTCTCACACCAACAGAAGGCTATAACGACAGATCAGAAGGCCCTAATTAAATCCCTACATATACCTAAAACTAAGCAGGAAATTCAATCATTTTTAGGGCTACCAGGATACTTTCGGGCATGGATTCCCAACTTTGCCTTACTCGCGAAGCCACTCTATACTCTCATAAAGGGAGACCCCAATGAGCCACTCCTAACACACTCCTCCATTAAACAACCCATTGTTGCCCTCCAGCAGGCCCTCCTGAGGGCCCCTGCTCTTCATCTGCCAGATGTACACCGACCTTTCATCCTATATGTCCACGAAAACAAGGGGGTG
>NW_007176329.1:0-569 GCF_000164805.1 Carlito syrichta
CTTAACAAGTTGGTTAATTAGTTATATAACTGTTTTAACTAGTTGGTTAAAGAGTCAAATATCTGACTTTACTAGATGGTTAACGATTTAGCTAGGTGACTAAACTTGCAGCCTGATGAGTTGGCTGACTAGTTAGCTGGTGTAACAGGTTGGCTGACTACTCGGCCGACTTGTTAGTTGGGTTAACAAACTGGCCGACTAGTCGGCCATCTATTTAGCTGGGTTAATCTGTTGAAAGACGAATTGACTCCCTAGTTAGCTCCGTTAAGTAGTTGGCTGGTTAGTTTGCTGACCTAAATAGTTGGCCGAATATTTGGCCAACTACTTAGTTGACCTAACTAGTCTTCAGACTAATTAGTTGACCTAACTTGTCGGCTGACAAGTTGGCCCACTAGTTTGCCAATTGGTTAGCTTACTTAATTAGTGGGCCAGCTAGTAGGCTGAACCTTTAGCTGAATTAACTAATCGGGCAGAGAGTGAGCCAACAGGTGAGCTGAAGTAACTACTCAGCTGGCGAGTGAGCTGATTGGTCAGCTGAATTAACTAGTCGGCCTGCTAATGAGCTTATG
>NW_007176330.1:0-851 GCF_000164805.1 Carlito syrichta
ACCTAAATAGTTGGCCGAATATTTGGCCAACTACTTAGTTGACCTAACTAGTCTTCAGACTAATTAGTTGACCTAACTTGTCGGCTGACAAGTTGGCCCACTAGTTTGCCAATTGGTTAGCTTACTTAATTAGTGGGCCAGCTAGTAGGCTGAACCTTTAGCTGAATTAACTAATCGGGCAGAGAGTGAGCCAACAGGTGAGCTGAAGTAACTACTCAGCTGGCGAGTGAGCTGATTGGTCAGCTGAATTAACTAGTCGGCCAGCTAATGAGCTTATGCGTCCTCTGCCATAACTAGTTGGCCAGCGAGTGAGCCGACCAGTGAGCTGACTTAACTAGTTGGCTGGTGAGCAAACGACTAGTTAGCTGACCTATTGGCCTTTGAGCGAGCTCACAAGTTAGTTGACCTGATGGCTGGTAAGCAAGCCAACTAGTTTCCTGACTTGTTTGCATGTGAACGAGCATACTAGTTAGCTGTCCTGATGGAAAGCGAGGAAGCCCACTAGATAGCTCACCAGTTAGTTGAGTTGCCAGCCAACTAGTTAGCTAAGTAACTAAATGATTTGTTAGCTGACTTAACTAGTTAGCTGACTAGCTACCTGGCTATCTAGCTGACATAACTGGCTAGCAGATTTAAATATTAAGCTGACTAGCTAGCTGACTAGCTAGCAGCATTAACCAGCAAGCTGACTTTGAACCTGAGTAGTTAGCTGACTTAACAAGATAGCTGAATATTTACCTGATTTGCTAACTGACTTGACTACTAGCTGGCTAGCTACCTGTTTTAACTAGCTGACTAGCTAGATGCCTGGCTAGCTTGCTAGCCAGCTGACTTAACTAGCTAGCTACCTT
>NW_007176331.1:0-864 GCF_000164805.1 Carlito syrichta
CCTGGCTATCTAGCTGACATAACTGGGCTAGTAGATTTAAATATTAAGGCTGAATAGCTAGCTGACTAGCTAGCAGACTTAACTAGCAAGCTGACTTTGAACCTGAGTAGTTAGCTGACTTAACAAGATAGCTGAATATTTACATTATTTGCTAACTGACTTGACTACTAGCTGGCTAGCTACCTGTTTTAACTAGCTGACTAGCTAGATGCCTGGCTAGCTTGCTAGCCAGCTGACTTAACTAGCTAGCTACCTTGCTGGCTAGACGGCTAGACAACTGGCTTAACTAGCTAAATACCTGGCTGGCTAGCTGCCTAGGTAGCCAGCTAGCTAGCTAGTGGGCTGGCCTGCTGGCTAGCCACCCAGCTGACAGTGGGTGGACAGTGGTATAAACAGATGTCTTAGCTAGCCAGCCACCCTGTGGTCAACTGGCTAGCCAGCCAGCTTAAGTAGCTGGCCTCCTACATGACCAGCCTGCTAACCAGGCAGCTCAATTTGCCAGTCATCTAGCTAGCCAGTCATCTAAACACCTGACTTAACTAGCTGACTTAGCTAGATGGCCTGCTTTTTAGCCAGTTGAACTAACTAGTTTGCTACATAGCTAGCCAACTGGTTATTCAGACGAATTTCTAGGTGACTTATCTAGCTAGCCAGCTGTCTAGCCAGCTGACTTAAATAGCAAGCTACCTAGAAAGCCAGTGGGCTAGTCATCTGACTTAACTTGGTTACTGAAGTATATAGCCAACTGGCTAGTCAGCTGAAATAACTAGCTGGCTACCTAGCTAGCATGCTGGCTCACCAGCTGACTTAATTAGCTGAATTAACTAGCTAGCCAGCTGGCTAGCCAGCTGATTTAATTGCCTA
>NW_007176332.1:0-474 GCF_000164805.1 Carlito syrichta
GGCTAGCCAGCTGCCTATGAGGGTAGCTATCTAGTTAAGTAAGCTGGCTAGCCAGCTGGCTAGCTCGTTAAGTCACCTAATTAAGTCAGCTCTCTGGCCAGCTGGTTAGCTAGGTATTTAGGTAGTTAAGTCAACTGGTAAGCCAGCGGGCTATGTAGGTAATTATCTAGTTATGTCAGTTGGCTAGACATTAGGCGATCTAGTTATATCAGCTAGTTAAGTCAGCTGGCTATCCAGCTGTCTAGCAAAGTAGATAGCTAGTTAAGTTTCATGGTTAGCCAGCTGACTAATTCATTGAGTCAGCTAGTTAATACAGCTGGCTAGGCTTCTGGCTAGCTGGTTAAGTCAGCTAATTAATTCAGCTGCCCATCCAGCTGGTTAGTTAATTAAGTCAGATAGTTAAGTCAGCTGAACAGCCAGCTGGCTAGCTAGGTAGCTAACTAGTTTAATCAGCTAATTGTCTCAGGTTGAGTA
>NW_007176333.1:0-601 GCF_000164805.1 Carlito syrichta
CAGTTGGCTAGACATTAGGCGATCTAGTTATATCAGCTAGTTAAGTCAGCTGGCTATCCAGCTGTCTAGCAAAGTAGATAGCTAGTTAAGTTTCATGGTTAGCCAGCTGACTAATTCATTGAGTCAGCTAGTTAATACAGCTGGCTAGGCTTCTGGCTAGCTGGTTAAGTCAGCTAATTAATTCAGCTGCCCATCCAGCTGGTTAGTTAATTAAGTCAGATAGTTAAGTCAGCTGAACAGCCAGCTGGCTAGCTAGGTAGCTAACTAGTTTAATCAGCTAATTGTCTCAGGTTGAGTACTAGGTAGTTAGGTAGTTTAGTCACCTAGTTAATGCAGCTGGCTAGCGGGTTAAGTCATTTAGCTCAATCATCTGGCTAGCCAGCTGCCTATGAGTGTAGCTATCCAGTTACGCCAGCTGGCTAACCAGCTGGCTAGCTAGTTAACTCACCTAATTAAGTCAGCTCGCTGTCTAGCTTGTTAGCTAGGTAGTTAGGTACTTAATTCAGCTGGCAAGACAGCAGACTATGTAGGTAGGAAGCTAGTTATGTCAGTTGGCTAGACATTAGGTGATCCAGTTATATCAGCTAGTTCAGTCAGCTGG
>NW_007176334.1:0-427 GCF_000164805.1 Carlito syrichta
AATTCAGCTGGCATGGCAGCAGACTACATAGGTAGCTAGCTAGTTTAGTCAGAGGGATAGTCTCCTGAATATCTAGTGAAGTCAGCTAGTTAAGTCAGCTCGCTAGCCAGCTGGGTAACAAGTTAAGTCAACTAGTTAAGTAAGTTGGCTAGCCAACTAGCTAGTTTGTTAAGTCAGCTAGATAATTCAAGTGTCTAGCCATCTGGTTAGCTAGGTAGCTAGCGAGTTAAGTCAGCTGGCTTGCCAGCTGGCTAGCTGGTTGAGTCAGCTAGTTAAGTCAGCTGGCTAGCCACCTAGTTAAGTCAACTGTCTAGCTAAGCAGATAGCTAGTTAAATTTGATGGCTAGTCAGCTAGTTAAGTCTGCCAGCTAGGCTGCTGTCTAGCTAGGTAACAAGGCAATTAAGTCAGCTAGCTCTCCAGCTTGCC
>NW_007176335.1:0-328 GCF_000164805.1 Carlito syrichta
CAGTTGGCTAGCCAACTAGCTAGTTTGTTAAGTCAGCTAGATAATTCAAGTGTCTAGCCACCTGGTTAGCTAGGTAGCTAGCGAGTTAAGTCAGCTGGCTTGCCAGCTGGCTAGCTGGTTGAGTCAGCTAGTTGTCAGCTGGCTAGCCACCTAGTTAAGTCAACTGTCTAGCTAAGCAAATAGCTAGTTAAATTTGATGGCTAGTCAGCTAGTTAAGTCTGCCAGCTAGGCTGCTGTCTAGCTAGGTAACAAGGCAATTAAGTCAGCTAGCTCTCCAGCTTGCCAGCTAGTTAAGTCAGTTAGTTTACTCAGCTGGCTAACCAACTGG
>NW_007176336.1:0-413 GCF_000164805.1 Carlito syrichta
AATCCAGCTCAATTTACATGCTGAAATAACTAGCTAGCTTCCTAGTTTGCTATCTAGCAAGCAAGCTGACTTAAATAGCTGACTTAACTGAATGGATATCTAGCTAGCCAGTTGACTTTATTAAATGAAATAACTAGCCAGACAGCTGTCTAGCCATCTGAATTAACTAGTTTTTTAACCAGTTATCGAGATGGCTAGCCAACTGACTTAATGAGGTGATTTAACTAGCTAGCCAGCTGGTTAGCCAGGTGACTTAACTAGTTGATTAATGAGCCAGGCAACTGGCCAGCTAGGTGACTAAACTAGCTGGCATTACTAGTTATCCAGTTGGCTAGCCAGCAGTCTGAACTAGTTCTCTACCTCTCTAGTCATCTGGATAACCAGCATTCTTAACTAACTGACTTAATTAGCTA
>NW_007176337.1:0-582 GCF_000164805.1 Carlito syrichta
CTGGCTAGCCAGCTGACCAGCAGGGTGCCTGGCTAGTTAAGACAGCTGACTATCTGACTACCCAGTAAGCTGACTGGATATTTAAGCCTGCTGACTAGTTAGCTGGCCAGGTCACTTGCTAGCTAGCCAGCTGCCTAGCCAGCTAGCCAGTCAGGTAGCTAGCTAGTTAATACAACAGGCTAGCCATCTAGCAAACAGTTAGCTAGCTAGTTAATTCAGCTGGCTAGCAAACTAGTCAGCCAACTTGCAAGTCAGCTAGTTATGTCAGCTAGCTTTTCAACCAGCTAATTACGTCAGTTAGCAAGTCAGTTACCTATTCAGCTAGTTAGTTAAGTCAGCTAGCTAGTCAGTTTTCTAGTCAGGTAACTAGTTAAGTCAGCTAGCTAGTCAACTAGATAGCTAGATATTTAAGTCAGCTAGCCAGCTAACTAGCCAGCTAACTAGACAGTTAGCTGGGCAATTAAGTCATCTATCTAGACAGCTAGATTGCTTGTTTGCTAGCTAGTTATGTCAGCTTGTAGGCAGCTAGCTAGTCAGGTATCTAGTAAATTCTGCTTGCAAATCAGTTAGTTACTTAGCTAA
>NW_007176338.1:0-670 GCF_000164805.1 Carlito syrichta
CGCTGATCAACCATCTTTCAGTAACTCTAGGCCCAATGTTGGGGCTGCCTTCCCAAATGATCTATGTCTGTTCGCAATGATCCCAACTCCATACACAAATGGATGCTCTTCCTTTTTTTCATTTTTTCTTTGAGTTGGAGTCCTACCCCATCTCTCAGGTTGGAAGGAGTTTGTTCATTCCCGGCCATTGCAGCCTCGGCCTGCTGGGCTCCAGTGAACCTTTTCCCAGGTTTCCAAGGAGCCGGAATGACAGGTGCACAATGACCACGCCTGGTCATTTGGGATGGAGGGTAGAGACAAGTCTCGCCAAGGTGCCTGGGTGGGTCTCGACCTGGAGGCTTGGGCCAGCGGCCGACCTCCACCTCCCAAATCGCTGGGATATGAGACTGAGCACCAGATGTTGGGGCTGGGAAGTTCTGAGTTTGGGGGATCCTCACATGTGAGGGTCGGGTGCAGAAGGGTTAAGGGCAGAAGGTTTGCAGGAGAATGGATTTATTTCCTTCCTTCTTTCTTTCTTTCTTTCTTTCTTTCTTTCTTTCTTTCTTTCTTTCTTTCTTTCTTTCTTTCTTTCTCTCTTTTCTTTCCTCATTAGGTTGCCCAGGCCACTCTCAAACCACTGTAGTCAGGTTATCCTCTTGGCCTGGGCCTCCAAAACTGCTGCAATCACAGG
>NW_007176339.1:0-305 GCF_000164805.1 Carlito syrichta
GTTAGCCAGCTGGCTAGCCAGCTGACTAAACAAGCTCTCTACCTAGCTAGCTAGCTGGCTTGCCAGCTGACTTACTTATCTGAATTAATTAGCTTGCCAGCTGGCTAGTCAATTGACTTAAGTAGATCGCTGCCTAGCTAGACAGCAGAGGAGTCAGCTGACTTAACTAGTTGACATGAATAGCTGGCCTGCTCGCTACTCAGCTGAATTAACTAGCTTGTTATATATCTAGCAAGCTGGCTAGTCAGCTGACTCAATTAACTTACTTAACTAGCTAGATACCTAGCTAACCAGCTGTCTTAACT
>NW_007176340.1:0-3237 GCF_000164805.1 Carlito syrichta
CGCTAGTCAGCCAACTACCTTCTCACTAGCTAAGTCAGCTAGCTAGCCAGCTAGCTAGTTAAGTTAGGTAGCTAGTCTGATAGATAGCCAGCTAGCTAGTTAAATCAGCTAGCCAGCTAACTAGCCAGTTATCTAGCTAGTTAAGCCAGCTGGATAGACAGCTAGATAGCTTGTTTGTTAACTAGTTATGTCAGCTAGATAACCAGCTAGCTAGTCAGCTAGCTAGTTAAGTCAGCTAGCAAATCAGCTAGTTACCTAGCTATCTAGTCCGATAACAACTCAGCTAGCTGGTCAGCTAATTAGTGGGCTGGCCTTGCTCGCCAGCCAACTAATTAAGTCAGATCACCAGTTGTCTCACTCGCTGGTCGACTAGTTAAGGAAGCTCACCAATTGGCTCACTCATCGGCCAAGTATTTAAGTTGGCCCACCGGTCGGCTCACTTGCCGGCCAACTTCTTAATTCTTCTGACCATTAGGCTCACTCGCCAGCCAACTAAATTCGGCTGACCAGTCAGTTCACTCACTGGCCAACTATTTAAGTCAGCTCACCAGTCGGCTTACTTGCAGGCCGACTAGTTAAGTCAACTGACATGTCGGCTCAATCACTGGCCGACTAGTTAAGTCAGATGACAAGTAGGCGCACTTGCCAGCTGACTCGTTAAGTCAGCTCACGTGTCGATTCACTCGCTGGCCAACTAGTTAAGTCAGCTAACCGGTCGGCCGACTAGCCGGCAAACTAGTTGACTCAGCTAATAATCTGCCAGCTAAAATTTCAGCAAACTAGTCGGATGACTACTTAGGTCAGCAAACCAGCAGACAACAAGGTAACCGAGCTAACTAGTGGGCCAACTTGTCAGTCATTGACCCAGCTAACTAGTCGGCCTACTAGTAGCCCAACTTGTTAATCCAGCTAACAAGTCGGCCGAGTAGTCAGCCTATGAGTTAAACGAGCTAAGTAGTGAGCCAACTCGTCAGTTACATAGTTAAGTCACATAGCTAACTCGTTAACCAACTAGTCAAGTCAGCTAGTTAACTCATTTCCAAACAAGTTAAAACTGTAAGCTAGCTCATTAACCAACTCGTTAAGTCAGCTAGCTATCTCGTTATCCAAATATTTAATTCAGTAAGCTAATCTGCTAGCTAAATAGGTAGCTAGCTAAGTCAGCTAGCTCACTAGTTACCTAACTACTTAAGTCAGCTACCTAAGTCTGCTAGCTAGCTAGTTAGCTATTTATTAAATAAGCTAGTTATTCAAATAGTTAAATAATTAGCTAACTATTTAATTCAGGCAGTTAAGTCAGCTAGCTAACTAGTTTAGTAAGCCAGTTATGTCAGCTAGATAAATAGTTTAAGTCAGCTAGCTAAGTCAGCTAGTTAAATCAGCTTTCAAAATTAGCTGGTTAATACAGCTAGCTAGCTGGTGAGCTAATACAGGTTGACTCAGCTGGTTGAGTAGGTTAGCTAGCTAGTTAGCTAATGAGTTAAGTCAGCTGGATGAGTCAGTTAGCTAGCTAGTTAGCTAACGAGTTAATCAGCTGGTTGTGTCAGCCAGCTAGCTTGTTAGCCAATGAGTTAACTCAGATGATTGTCACCTAGCTAGCACATTAGATAACGAGTAAGCTAACTAGTCAGCTAGCTGGTTAAATCAGCTAGCTTGCTAGCCTTTTAACTATTTAAGTCAGTTTGCTAGCTAGTCAGCTAGTTAGCTAACAATTTAAGGCAGCTGGCTAGGTAGGTAGAGAGCTAGTTAAGTCAGTTGGCTAGTTAGCTGGTTAATTCAGCTAGTTAATAGAACTGGCAAGCCAAAGGGCAAGGTAGGTAACAAGATGGTTAAGTTAACTAGATAGCTACCTGGCTAGCTAATGATGTCTGCAAGTAAGTCAGCTGGCTAGCCAACTGGCTAGGTGGAAGTCAGCTAGTTTAGTTAACTGTCTAGAAAGATGGTTACATTGGTAGATAGTTATATAAGTCAGCTTGCTAGCCAGCAGGCTAGCTGTTCAATGCACCTAGTTAATTCTACTGGCTAGTAGATAGCTAGCTAGTTATGTGAGCTGGCCTGCCAGCTTGCTAGCTTAAGTCACCTGGATAAGTCAACTGGCTTGCCATCTGGCTAGGTAGGTAGCCAGCTAGTTTAACTAGTTGGTTAATTCAGCTAGCTAGTTAAGTCAGCTGCCAACCAGTTAGCTTGCTAGTTAAGTCAACACATTAAGTCAGTTGGCAATCCAACTGCTGATGTAGTTAAAAAGATAGTTAAGTCAGATGGCTAGCCATCTGACTAGCTAGTTATTTCAACTAGTTAAGCCAGCTGGATAGGAAGGTAGATAGCTGGTAAAGTCAGCTAGTTAAATAAGCTTCTAGCTAATTAAGTCAGCAAGTTAAGACAACTGGCTAGACAGCAGGCTAGCTGGGTAGCTAGACAGTTAAGTCACCTGTCTAGATATTGAGCTGGCTAGTTAAGTAACCTAATTCAGTCAGCTCACTATCAAGCTGGTTTGCAAGGTAGCTAGTTAGGTAAATCAGCGGACAAGCCAGCAGGCTACATAGGTAGCTATGCATTTAGGTCAGCCTGCTAGCCAGCTGGCTAGCTAGTTAAGTCACCAAGTTAAGCCAGCTGGCAAAACACCTGGCTAGCTAGGTAGCTAGATAGTCCAGTCAGCTGTCTAGCCAGCTGTCTAGCTATTTAAGTCACCTAGTTAAGTCAGCTGGCTAGCCATCTGGATGGCTAGGTAGATTGTTAATTAAGTGAGGTGGCTAGACAGCTGGCTAGCTACTTAAGTCAAGTAGTTAAATCAACTGGCTAGCCACCTGGCTAGCTATATAGCAAGATAGTTAATTCAGCCAACTATCAAGCAGGACAGCTATTTAAGTCAGCTAGTTAAGTCAGCTGGCTAGCCAGCTAGCTAGTTAGGTAGAGAGCTAGTTAAGTCAGCTGGATAGCTGTATAGCTGGTTAAGCCAACTAGTTAAGTCAGCTAGTTGAGTCAGCTGGCTAGCCAGCTGGCTTCCTGGTTAAGCCTACTAGTTAAGTCAGCTGGCTAGCTAGGTAGCGAGGTAGTTAAGTCAGCTGGCTAGCCAGCTGGCTAGCTAGTTAAGTCAGCTAGTTAATTCAGCTGGCTTCCCTGTTGGCTAGCTAGGTAGCTAGCTAGTTAAGTCAGCTGACTAACCAGCTGGTTAGGTGGTTAAATCAGTTAGTTAATTCAGCTGGCTGGCCAGCTTCCTAGCTAGTTAAGCCAACTATT
>NW_007176341.1:0-795 GCF_000164805.1 Carlito syrichta
TTCCTCGCCAGCCAACTAATTAAGTCAGATCACCAGTTGTCTCACTCGCTGGTCGACTAGTTAAGGAAGCTCACCAATTGGCTCACTCATCGGCCAAGTATTTAAGTTGGCCCACCAGTCGGCTCACTTGCCGGCCAACTTCTTAATTCTTCTGACCATTAGGCTCACTCGCCAGCCAACTAAATTCGGCTGACCAGTCAGTTCACTCACTGGCCAACTATTTAAGTCAGCTCACCAGTCGGCTTACTTGCAGGCCGACTAGTTAAGTCAACTGACATGTCGGCTCAATCACTGGCCAACTAGTTAAGTCAGATGACAAGTAGGCGCACTTGCCAGCTGACTCGTTAAGTCAGCTCACGTGTCGACTCACTCGCTGGCCAACTAGTTAAGTCAGCTAACCGGTCGGCCGACTAGCCGGCAAACTAGTTGAGTCAGCTAATAAATCTGCCAGCTAAAATTTCAGCAAACTAGTCGGATGACTACTTAGGTCAGCAAACCAGCAGACAACAAGATAACCGAGCTAACTAGTGGGCCAACTCATCAGTCGTTGACCCAGCTAACTAGTTGGCCGACTGGTAACCCAACTTGTTAATCCAGCTAACAAGCTGGCCGAGTAGTCAGCCTACGAGTTAAATGAGCTAAGTAGTGAGCCAACTCGTCAGTTACATAGTTAAGTCACATAGCTAACTTGTTAACCAACTAGTCAAGTCAGCTAGTTAACTCATTTCCAAACAAGTTAAAACTGTTAGCTTAACTCATTTAACCAACTTGTTGTCAGCTAGCTATCTCGTTATC
>NW_007176342.1:0-864 GCF_000164805.1 Carlito syrichta
GGAAACTGGATATCCACGTGTAGAAAAATAAAATTAGACCCGTATCTCTCACCATATATAAAATACTAAGGCAGGGGGCCTTGAGCTCTGCCAGCCAATTTCAGGAGTTGGTTGTCAAAGTGACTCATCTTTTTTTGCATTTTCTTTGCAAAATTCAGCTTGATGATCAGGGACCTCCCATCATTTCAGGAAGAAAAAGCAAGAACCTTTAAATAATAATAATCATTGAAAAGTGACTGGTGGGAAGAAGTGCTGAGGCTCTAAAGGCGGATGAAAAAGAGAGAGACTGGAATATTTTCTGAACATCTAAGTCTGTGCAGCTATAAATAACTAGGTGAAGCTGTGGGTGCTGACCTGGAGACCCCAAGATACAGCAATAAACCCTAATGGCGGCAGAACCGTGTGAAGTGCTCTTGTGCGGCCCACCGGCCTCTGGGCTGGAGATGAAGACACAGGCTAGAGGTTTTTTTGTTTTGTTTTGTTTTTTTCTTTCTTTCTCTCTTTTTCTTTTTGAGTTGGAGTCTCACTCTGTAGAAAAGACTGGAGTTCACGCTCATGGCCACCGCAGCCTTGACCTGCTGGGCTCAGACCAACCTTCCGCCTCAGCCTTCCAAGTAGCCAGAACTATAGGCAAGCGTCAGCACGCCCAGCTAATTTTTTGATTTATTGTAGAGATGAGGTCTTGCCAATTAGCCTAGGCTGGTTTTGAACCCGTGGGCTCAGGCAATCCTCTCACCTCGGCCTCCCAAAGCGATGGTATTATAGGCGTGAGCCACCACGCCCGGCCTCTGAGATCTGTTTTGTAGGTCTGAATTGCATACACATTTTTAAAATGGTAAACACAGCTTACTTCTGAAATTTTTT
>NW_007176343.1:0-484 GCF_000164805.1 Carlito syrichta
TCTAGCTATATCATACCTAGCTAGGTAGCTAACTTGTTAAATCAGCTAGTTATGTCAGCTGGTTACCTAGGTAGCTAGCTAGTTATGTCAGCCACTTAAATCAGCTGGCTAGCTAGTTAAGCCAATTATCTTAGTCAGCTGACTAGCCAGCTGCCAAGAAGTATAGCTAGCATTATGTCAGCTGGCTAGACAGCTCTCTAGCTACTTAGGTCCCCTATTTAAGACAGCTCGCTGGCATATAGGTTAGCTACATAGATAGGTAGTTAAAACAGCTGCCAAGCCAGCAGGCTATGTAGGTAGGTAGCTAGCCATTAAGTTATCTGGCTAGCCAACTGCATAGTTAGGTAGCTAGATGGTTATGTCAGCTATCCAGCCAGCTGGCTAGATTAAGTCACTTAGTTAAGTCAGCTGACTAGCCAGCTGTCTACCTAGGTTGCTTGCTAGTTAAGTCAGCTGGCTAGCTAGATAAGTCTCCTATTTAATT
>NW_007176344.1:0-321 GCF_000164805.1 Carlito syrichta
GCCTAGAGAGCAGGAAAACTAGTTCAGAGAGCTAATTAAGTCAGGTGGCTAGCCAGCTGGCTGGCTAGGTAGTGACTTAGTTAAGTCAGTTTGCTAGCGAACTGGCTAGCTAATTAAGTCATCTACTTAAGTCAGCTGGCTATCCAGGTGGCTAGAGAGCTAAAGTGCTAGTTAAGTCAGCTGACTAGTCAGCTGAATAACTAGTTACATCAGCTAGTTTAGTCACCTGGCTGGCCAGCTGACTAGCCCATTAATCAACTAGTTAAGTCAGTTGACTATCCAGCTGGCTAGCTAGTTAAGTCACCTCATTAAGTTAGTTGG
>NW_007176345.1:0-2533 GCF_000164805.1 Carlito syrichta
CAGGGTCTCAAGTTACATCAGTTAGTTAAGTCAGCTGGCTCTCCAGCTTTCTAGCTAGGGTGCTAGCTAGTTAAGTCTACTGGCTAGCCATCTAATTACTTAGTTAAGTCAGCTAGTTAACTCAGCTGGCTAGGCTACTGGCTAGCTAGGTAGCTAGGCAATTAAGTCAGCTGACTAGCCAGCTGGTCAGCTAGGTAAGTAAGCTAATTTAGTCATCTGGCTAACAAGCTGACTGCTAATTAAGTGTGCTAGTTAAGTCAGTGGTCTAGCCAACTGACCAGCTAGTTAAAAAGCTTGTTGCGTCAGATGGGTAGTCAGCTGACTTGCTAGTAATTTCAGCTAGTTAAGTCAGCTGGCTAGCTAGGTAGCTAGCTTGTTAAGTCAGCTTGATGTGTCAGCTAGTTCCCAAGTTAAGTCAGCTAGTTAATTGATCTAGCTATATCATAGTTAGCTAGGTAGCTAACTTGTTAAATCAGCTAGTTATGTCAGCTGGTTACCTACGTAGCTAGCTAGTTATGTCAACCAGTTAAATCAGCTGGCTAGCTAGTTAAGCCAATTATCTTAGTCAGCTGACTAGCCAGCTGCCAAGCAGGATAGCTAGCATTATGTCAGCTGGCTAGACAGCTCTCTAGCTACTTAGGTCCCCTATTTAAGACAGCTCGCTGGCCTATAGGTTAGCTACATAGTTAGGTAGTTAAGACAGCTGGCAAGTCAGTGGGCTATGTAGGTAGGTAGCTAGTTAAATCAGCTGGCTAGCCATCCAGCGTCTAGTTATTTCAAGTAGTTAAGTCAGCCGGCTATCCAGCTGTCAAGCTAGGTAGCTACCTAGTTAAGTCTGCTGGCAATCCAGCTGGCTACTTCGTTAAGTCAGTTTGTTAAGTCAGCTGGCTAACCTGCTGGCTAGCTATGTAGCTAGGCCATTAAGTTATCTGGCTAGCCAACTGGATAGTTAGGTAGCTAGATGGTTATGTCAGCTATCCAGCCAGCTGGCTAGATAGTTAAGTCACCTAGTTAAGTCAGCTGACTAGCCAGCTGGCTACCTAGGTTGCTTGCTAGTTAAGTCAGCTGGCTAGCTAGATAAGTCTCCTATTTAATTCAGCTGGATAGCTAGCTAGCTAGCTATGTAACAAGCTAGTTAATTCAATGGACTAGAAAGCAGGTGAGCTAGTTAAGACAGCTACTTAAGTCAGCTGGCTAGCCAGCTATCTAGCTAGAAAGTGACAAAGTTAAGTTAGATGACTGGAGAGCTGGATAGCTGATTAAATCACCTAATTAAATTAGTTTTTTCTCCAGGTGATAGCGAGGTAGAGAGCTAGTTAAGTCAGCTGGCAAGCCAGCTTCTTAGCTAGGTAGCTAGCTAGATATGTCAGCTGTATAGCCAGCTGGCTAGCTGCATAAGTCATGCCGTTAAGTCAGTTGACTAGCCAGCTGGCTAGCTAGCTGGCTTGATAGTTAAGTCAACTGGCTAGAAAGTTCGCCAGCTAGATAAGTCACCTAGTTAATTCAGCTGGATAACCAGTTGGTTAGCTATATTGCAAGCTAGCTAAACTGCCTAGAGAGCAGGAAAACTAGTTCAGAGAACTAATTAAGTCAGGTGGCTAGCCAGCTGGCTGGCTAGGTAGTGACTTGGTTAAGTCAGTTTGCTAGCCAAATGGCTAGCTAATTATGTCATCTACTTAAGTCAGCTGACTATCCAGGTGGCTAGAGAGCTAAAGTGCTAGTTAAGTCAGCTGGCTAGTCAGCTGAATAACTAGTTACATTAGCTAGTTTAGTCACCTGGCTGGCCAGCTGACTAGCCCATTAATCAACTAGTTAAGTCAGTTGACTATCCAGCTGGCTAGCTAGTTAAGTCACCTCATTAAGTTAGTTGGCTAGCCATCGTGCTAGCTAGTTAAAAAGCTAGTAAATTGAGATGGCTAGCTAGTTATTTCAGCTAGCTAAGTCAGAAGGCTAGCTGGGTAGCAAACTAGTTAACTCAACTGGATATGTCAGCCAGCTAGATAGTTAAGTCAGCTAGTTAATTTGACTTGGTAACTAGATATCTATCTAAGTAGCTAGCTAGTTATTTTAGCTAGTAAATTTAGCTGGTTAGCTATGTATCTAGCTAGTTATGTCAGCTAGTTAAGTCAGAATGCTATCCAGCCAGCTAACTAGTTATGTCAGCCATTAAGTCCACTGGCTAGCCAGCTGGCTAGCTTGTTAAGTCAGTTAGTTAATTCAAGGGCCTGTCCAACTGGCTAGCTTGGTACCTAGCTTGTTAAGCCAGCTGGCTAGCAAGCTCGCTAGCTGGTTAATTCAGCTAGTTAAGTCAGCTTGCTAGCCACCTGCCTAGGTAGGCTGCCAGTTAATTAAGTCAGCTGGCTAGCTGGCTGGCTAGCTATTTAAGTCAGTGTGTTAAGTGAGTTGGCTATCCAGTTGACGAATTAGGTGGCTAGCTAGTTAAGACAGCTGGTTAGCAGGATGTCTATCTAGTTAAGTTAGCTAGTTAAGTCAGCTTGTTAGCCAGCTAGCTAGCTAGGTGGCTGGCCAGTTA
>NW_007176346.1:0-660 GCF_000164805.1 Carlito syrichta
TAGGTGGCTAGCTAGTTAAGACAGCTGGTTAGCAGGATGTCTATCTAGTTAAGTTAGCTAGTTAAGTCAGCTTGTTAGCCAGCTAGCTAGCTAGGTGGCTGGCCAGTTAAGCTGGCTGGTGAGCAGGCTGGTCTTGTAGGAGGCCAGCTACTTAAGTTGGCTGACTAGCTGGCTGACCAACAGGGTGGCTGGCTAGTTAAGCTGGCTGGCTATCCCACTGTGGAGCCAAATGGTTGGCTATTAAACCTGGCTGGCTAGCCAGGTGGCCAGTCCTCTAGCTAGACAGCCAGCTGACTAGACAACTAGCCAGTCAGGTAGGTAGCTAGTTAAGCCAGCTGGCTAGCTGTCTAGCCAACCACGTAGCTAGCAAGTTAAGTCAGTTGGCTAGCCAGCTGGCTAGCCAGCTAGCCAGCCAACTAGCTAGTCAGATAGATACATCAACTAGATATCCAGCTAGATAGTTAAGTCAGCCAGCAAGTCAGCTAACTATTCAACTAGCTAGTTAAGTCAGCTAGCTAGTCAGGTTGCCAGTCAGCTAGCTAGTTAAGTCAGTTAGTTAGTCAGCAAGCTATTCAGCTACATAGTTAAGTCAGCTAGTCCGCTAATTGGCCATTTAGCTCACTAGTTAAGTCAGCTAGCTAGACAGCTAGATAGCTTTTT
>NW_007176347.1:0-1141 GCF_000164805.1 Carlito syrichta
AGCATTTTGGGAGGCCGAGATGAGAGGATTGCCTAAGTCTAGGGGTTCAAGACCAGCCTGAGCAACTTGGTAAGACTACGTCTCTACAGTAAATAAAATTTTTTTAAAATTAGCTGGGCGTGGTGGCATGCACTTGTAGTTCCAGCTACTTGAAAGGCTGAGGCAGAAACATTGCCTGAACTCAGCAGGTGGAGGCTACAGTGGCTATGAGCGTGCCACTGCACTCCAGCCTGGGTGACAGAGTGAGATTCTGACTCAAAAAAAACCAAAAACCAGAGTCAGACTTTCTGAGTTTGAATCTTTGTTCTGCCACCTGCTAGCTGTGTGATCTTGGGTACTTTTCTTAACTTCTCTGAACAATCACTCCTACCTCCTAAGTTTCTGTGACCAAGTGAGATCATCAATAGAAATGACTCTCAAACTCACTTAGCATCAGCTATGGCGCTAGACTGGGGGAGTCTCTGCTTCCTGTCTTTAGCCCCCTCTGGGCCTCCCAGACCGGTTTTTCCAACAGAGCAGAAATAAAATATTCGAAGGAGAGCGCTGATCAAAGAAAACTATGCTTGAGGAGCTCTTCTCCATACATTTATAGAATTTATTCCAAATTCTATAAATAAAGATTTGCCCAGCAAAGAGGACACATAAATCAGCATAATAAAGTGGTTAGAAACAGAGTCAGAGCCGAGCATGGTGGCTCAAGCCTGTAAATTCAGCATTTTGGGAGGCCGAGATGAGAGGATTGCCTAAGTCTAGGGGTTCAAGACCAGCCTGAGCAACTTGGTAAGACTACGTCTCTACAGTAAATAAAATTTTTTTAAAATTAGCTGGGCGTGGTGGCATGCACTTGTAGTTCCAGCTACTTGAAAGGCTGAGGCAGAAACATTGCCTGAACTCAGCAGGTGGAGGCTACAGTGGCTATGAGCGTGCCACTGCACTCCAGCCTGGGTGACAGAGTGAGATTCTGACTCAAAAAAAACCAAAAACCAGAGTCAGACTTTCTGAGTTTGAATCTTTGTTCTGCCACCTGCTAGCTGTGTGATCTTGGGTACTTTTCTTAACTTCTCTGAACAATCACTCCTACCTCCTAAGTTTTTGTGTCCAAGTGAGATCATCAATAGAAATGACTCTCAAACTCACTTAG
>NW_007176348.1:0-1631 GCF_000164805.1 Carlito syrichta
ATCAGCTAACTAGTTGACTGACAAGGTAGATGAGCTAATATGTCAGCTGACAAGTTGACTGACTAGTCGGCAGATCGGTTACCTGACTTAACTTGTTGGGTGGCTAGTCAGCCAACCGATTACCTGACTTAAATAGTCGGCCAGCAAGTGAGTCAACAATTGAGCTGACTTAATGAGTCAGATGGTGAGTGAGCTGACTGGTCAGCTGACATTACTAGTCGGCCGTTGGTTGAGCCAACTGGTCATCTGACTTAACTAGTCATCCTGCTAGTGAGCCAACTGGTGAGCTGACTTAACTAGTTGACCAGTGAGTGAGCTGACTGGTCAGCCAAATTTAGTCGGCTAATGAGTGAGCCGACTGGTCAGAATTAACAAGTGGGCAGGTGAGTGAGCCAACCAGTGAGCCAACTCATCCGGTGAGCCAATGAGTAAGCTGCCTTAACTACTCGGCTGGCAAGTGAGTCAACTGCTGAGCTGACTTAACTAGTTGGCTGGTGAGCAAGGCGACTAGTTAGCTGTCCTGTTGGCTTGTGAGTGAGCAGAAAAGTTAGTTTACCGGTTGGCTGGCGAGTGAGTCGACTAATTTGTGGACCGTTTGGCAGGTGTAGGAGCTGACTAGTTAGATTACCTGATGGAAAGCAAGGGAGCCCACTAATTAGCTGTCCAGGTAGCTGAGTTGATAGCCAAATAGATTGCTAAGTAACTAGCTGATTTGTTAGCTGGCTTAACTAGCTAGCTGACTAGTTAGCTGGCTATCCAGCTGACATAACTAGCTTGCAAACAAGCTATCTAGCTGTCTAGCCAGCAGACGTAACTAGCTAGATAACTGGCGAGTTAGCTGGCTAGCTGACTTAACTAACTAGTTGACTAGCTAGCAGACTAGGTAGCTGACTTAACTAGCTAGTTGTATAGCTAGCTGACTTAACTAGTTGAAGAGGTAGTTGGCTGGCAAGCTGGCTAACCAGCTCACATAATTAGCTATCTACCAGATGGGTTAGATAACTAGAAAACTGGCTTAAGTAGGTAACTACCTGGCTGGTTAGCTGGCTAGGCAGCCAGCTAGCTAAGTAGTGGGCTGGCCAGCTGCCTAGTCAGCAAGCTTAAGTAGACAGCCAGCTGGCTGGAGACTCGGATAGCAAGCTGGCTTAACTAGCCAGGCACCCTGCTGGTCAGCCAGCTAGAAAGCTGGTTTAACTAGTTGGCCACATAAGTGACTAACTGGTAACCAGCAGGTTTAACTTGCCAAGCACCAAGCTAGCAAGCCGTCTAACCAATTGACATAACTAGCTGAATTAACTAGATAGCCATCTGGCTAGCCAGCTGGCTTAACTAGCTAGCCACCTAACTATACAGCTGAAAAAAAAGTTCACTTAACTCACTGACTTAACTATCTAGCCAGTTGTCTAGCCAACTGACTTAATTAGTTAGCTACCTACCTAGTAAGGTGGCTAGCCAGCTGAATTATCTAGCTGACATAACCAGCTAGCCAGTTGGCTAGCAAGCTGACTTAACTAGCTAGCTTCCTAGCTAGCCAGATGGATAGCCATTTAAATTAACTAGCAAAATTAACCAGCTAGCCAGTTGGCTAGCCAGCTGACTCAACTAGGTGACTGAATATGTTAGCCAGCTGG
>NW_007176349.1:0-706 GCF_000164805.1 Carlito syrichta
AGACAACTAGCTATCTAGTTAAATAACGGGTTAAGTTAAACAGGTTGAGTAGGTAGTAGCTAGTCAACTAACGTATTAAATCAGCTGGTTGTGTCAGTTAGCTAGCAAGTTAGGAAACAGGTTGAGCCAAATGGTTGAGTAGGCAAGCTAGCTAGTTAGCTAACGAGTTAAGTCAGCTGGATGAGTCAGATAACTACCTATCTATCTAACAACTTGAGTCAGCTCTTTGTGTTAGCTAGCTAGCTCATTAGCTAATGAGCTAAGACCAATAAGTCACCTAGCTAATACGTTAGATAATGAGTAAGCTAACTGGTTAGCTAGCTGGTTACATCAACTAGCTAGCTAAGCAGCTAAATATTTAAGGCAGCTGGCTAGTTAGGTATCTAACCAGTTAGCTAACTATATAATTCAGCTGGCCAACTAGGTAGCTAGCTAATTAACTCAGTTATTTAAGTCAGCTAGCTAGCCAGAAGGCTAGATAGGTAGTGAGCTATTCAAGTCATTTGGCTAGAAAGCTGGCTACCTGGTTATTTCAGCTAGTTAAGAGACATGACTAGCCAACTGCCAATGTATGTAGCTAGCTAGTTAAGTCAACTAGATAGCTACCTGGCTAGCTAGTGATGTCAGCGTGTTAAGACAGCTGGCTAGCCAACTGGCTAGCTTGTTAAGTCAGCTAATTTAGTCAAAGTCTAGCCAGCTGGCTAGG
>NW_007176350.1:0-995 GCF_000164805.1 Carlito syrichta
CCTAGTTACTTTGTTAACTCAGCTAGTTTAGTCAGCTGTTTTTCCTGATGACTAGCTTCATAGCAAGGCAATTAAGTCAACTGGCTAAACAGCTGGCTAGCTAGTTAAGTCAGCTTGTTAAGTCAGCCTGCTAAGCAGCTTGCCAGCTAGGAACCTAGCTTGTTATGTCAACTGTACAGCCATTTGACAAGATAGTTAAGTCACCTACATAAGTCAGCTGACTAGCCCACTGGCTAGCTAGGTATTCAATTCAACTGCTAGACAGCTATTCAACTGCTAGACAGCTAGGTATTCAACTTCTAGACAGCTGGCTAGCTAGATAAGTCACCTAGTTAATTCAGCTGGATAGCCACCTGGCTAGCTATGCTGCAAGCTACTTAATTCAGCTGAATAGAAAGCAGGTCAGCTAATAAAGAGAGCAAGTTAACTCAGTTGGTTAGCAAGTTGACTAGCTAGGTAGTGACCTAGTTAAGTCAGTTGGCTGGCCAGATGGCTAGCTAATTAAGTCAGCTTGTTAAGTTAGCTGGATATGCAGGTGGTTAGAGAGTTAGAGAGCTAGATAAGTCAGCTGGATATCCATCTGTATAACTAGTTAAGTCAGCTAGTTTAGTCATCTGGCTGGCCAACTGCCTAGCTCGTTTAGTAGTTAATTCAGCCTGTTTACCAGCTTCTTAGCTACTTTAGTCACCTCGTTAAGTCAGTGGCTAACCTGCTTACTTGCTAGTCAAAAAGCTAGTCAATTCAGATGGCTAGACATCTGGCTAGCTAGATATTACAGCTAGTTAAGTCAGCTGAATAGCTAGGTAGCTAGCTAATTAAGTCAGCTATTTATGTCAGCTGGCTAGCTTAAGTCAGCTAGTTAAGTAGGCTAGCTAGCTAGCTCCATAGCTAGGTAGATAGCTAGTTATTTCAGGTTGTTTAGTCAGCTGGCTATTTAGGAAACTAGCAAGTGAAGTCAAATTGTTAAATGAGCTGGTTAGCTAGTTAATCAGCTT
>NW_007176351.1:0-369 GCF_000164805.1 Carlito syrichta
ACTAGTTAGCTGGCTATGTGGCTGACATAAATAGATAGCAAACAAGCTATCTAGCTGTCTATCTAGCTGACTTAACTATCTAGCTGATCAATTAACTGACTAGATCGTTGACTTAAATAGCTAGCTGACAAGCAACCTGACTACCATGCTGACTTAGCTAGCTAGCTGAATAGTTAGCTGACTTTCTAGGTGAGTTAACTAGCTAGCTGGCTAGCTAGCTGACTTAGCTAGCTGACTAGCTAGTTGGCTGGTTAGCTGGCTATCCAGCTGACTTAAGTAGCTAGCTACTTGGTTGGCTAGATGGTTGGCCAGCTGGATTAATTAGCTAGCTACCTGACTGGCTAGTTGGTTAGGCAACTGGCTAGCTAG
>NW_007176352.1:0-4029 GCF_000164805.1 Carlito syrichta
TAAAATGGCTTTTATATATAAAAAAAGAAATAATGAATGTTGGTGAGAATATGGAGAAAGGGGAATGCTTATACACTGTTGATGGGAATGTAAATTAACACAACCATTATGGAAAACCATTTGGAGTGTCCTCAAAACACTAAAAAGATAGCTACCATATAATGTAGCAGTTGCACTACTGAGTATTTCCAAAAGAAAGGATATAGTCACTCCCATGTTTATTGCATCACTATTTACAATTTTAAGAGTGCCCATCAATGGACAGATGGATAAAGAAAATATGGTATAAACACACAATAGAATATTATTCAACCACATAAAGGAAAAAATCCTGTCATTTGCAGCAACATGGATAGAACTGGAGGTCATTACATAATGTGAAGTAAGCCAAGCACAGGAAAAAAAAAAAAAAACGACATGTTCTTATTCATAGGTAGGAGCTAATAAAATGGATCTCATGAAGATAAAGAGTAGATTGCGTTACCAGGAACCAGGAAAGCTAGGAGAGAGGAGGATAAAGAGAGGTTGATTAATGAATACAAATAGGAAAACAAGACAATATTTGAAAGATCAATAAGGTGGCTATAGTTCACAATAATGTATTGTATATTTAAAAATAGCAAGAAAAGAATAACCCAAATATTTCTAACACAAAGAAAAAAATGTTTAGGGTGATAAATATTCCAATTATATTTTGATATTTATAAATTACATGAATGTATTAAACTATCATATATACTTAAAAAATATGTACATCTATTATGCATTATTGTAACATTAAATTTTAAAAAGATATTAGGTAGATATAACCTTTAGAAGGCCATAGCCTTGTGTTATCTAAGATTTTTTTCCACCGCACCTCACTATTATCACAACCAATTCCCCTTCCCCTCCTTGGGGAACAATACCCTTTCATTGGGAAAGCATGAACAAAACACAAAAATCCTGCATAAAATGTGCCCAGATAACAGGAGCAACCTGTGTACATCATCCCAAGCTTATGAAGGAGGCCCAGGAGTGAACACTGTCAGGAACATAGATGAGTCTGAAAGCTCAGCCACAGTCAGTGGTATAGATGAGACCCAGTACAGACCACTGGGAGCCCATGATGCTTGGATCCTGGAAATTCTACCCTTCTTTATCTATTGTATACCTGTAACTACTAACTCTTAGATTTATATATTACAGAATATGAGAATGACAGGAATCATCTCACTTAAACTTCCCACCATTTTACAAATGAGAACTGCAGAATTTCCTGTGTAGTTTATTTTTCATAGAGGACGTGAATATCGTTGAAAACAATTGAAATGCAGCAATTAAGGGAAACTCAAATTAATCAGCTTCTTATCTTTTCCGTCATTAGGTTTTGAGCTGATAACCTAAAAAAGCCTCTCTTATTTTCTTTTGTATCCCAGAGAAAGCAGAAGGAGATCCAGGCGATGAAGTGCCAACTGACCAAGATTGAGGACCTGGGAGACAACTTGGAAGAGGCTCTGGTCCTTGACATCAAATACAGCACTATTAGATTGGCCCAGCAGTGGGACCAGCTGTATCAGCTTGGGATGCAGATGCAACACAATCTGGAACAACAGATCCAGGTCAAGTACTAAGAGCCTATGGCCAGGGCAAGGAGGGGCACAGGTGGTATAAGGTGTTAGGAGCTTAACTAAGGGCTAGATCTGGGTCACCAGTTAAAAGAGCTGCTCCACAGATAGTACACTCACCCTCATAACAAATATTCTCTCTCTTATTGCCCCCAGAATGATTATCCATCTTTCCCTTATTTTTTAAAATTTATTTTATTTTGAAGATGTGGGGTACAACTAAGGGTAGGGTATACAAGTGGTCATCATACAGGTAAATTTGGGCCTCCCTTCGGTCCCCACTTCGCCTGATTTCTGATCAGGTACCCTTATTGATGTTATGTGTCCTCTCCATCCTTCCCTGACAGTATGCTGCTACTGCCAATCCCTTTCTTATAGTATTATGGTAAATGTTCAGGACCCACTTATGAGTGAGAGCATATGCTACTCAGTTCTTTGTTTCTGTGATAAATCACTGAGTATTATAGACTCTAAATCTGTCCAAGTTACTGCAGAGTTCATAATTTTGTTTTTCTTTATGGCTGCATAAGATTTCATTGTGTATATGTACCACATTTTTTTATCCAGTGCAGTTTCAATGGGTAGCATGGTTGGTTCCATGTTTGTGCTATTGTAAATAGTGCTGCAAGAAACATGAGTGTGCAGGTATCTATTTTATAGAGTGGTTTAAGTTCGTCCGGGTACATTCCCAGAAGGCCCTTTTCTAGTTCTTTTAGGAATTGCCACACTGTTTCCCATAGAGGTTGAACTAGCTTTCATTCCCATCAATAGTGAAGAAGCATTCCCTTTTCTTCATATCCTTGCCAGCATCTGTTTTTTGTTTTTGTTTTTTTGTAAATGATAGTCATTATTACTGGAGTTAGGTGGTATCTCAATGTAGTTTTGACTTGCATTTCTCTGATAATTAGTGAGGCTGATTTTTGTGTGTCTGTTGGCTGCTCATCTTCTTTTGCCCACTTTTTAATGGGGCTGTTTGGTTTTTGTTGTTGTTGTTGTTGTTTTTCATTTTAGCACGTTTGATTTCTTTGTAGATGTGAGACCTTTGTTGTATATGCAGTTGACAAATATTTTTTTTCCCATTCTGTGGACTGTCTCTCCACTTTATTGATGGTTTCTTTTGCTTTGCAGAAGCTTTTCAGTTTGATGAGTTCCCAGTTGTAAATCTCTCTTCTGGCATGGGCTTTAGGGATTTTGATGAGGAATTGGTTGCCTATTTCGATATCCATAAGATTCTACAATTCTTAACATTTGGGGTTTTATGTTTAGGTCTTTGATCCATTTGGAGTTGATTTTTGTGTATGGTGATAGGTAGGGGTCTTGTGTTAATCTTCTGCAAGTGGTCAGGCAGTTCTCCTAGCACCATTTACCAAAGAGGTTCTTCTATCCCCAATAGTTGTTGGTGGAGGCTTTGTCAAAGATGAGTTGGCTGAGAAATTGAGGTTTTGCTTCCAAAATCTCCATCCTGTTCCATTGGTCTATATGCCTGTTCTTGTAGCAATACCAGGTTGTTTTAACTATAGCCTTATAATAAAGTTTAAAGTCTGGACATGTGATACCTTCCGTTTTGTTACTTTGCTAAGGATTGTTTTGGCCATTCGTGTTCGTTTATGTTTTCAAATGAATTTCGGTATTGTTTCCAGGTCTGAGAAGAATGATGTTGGTTATTTAATGAATATAGCGTTGAGTCTGTAGATTGCCTTTGGGAGGATGGACATCTTAACAATGTTGATTCTTCCAATCCATGAGCATGTAATATTTTCCCATTTTTTGGTGTCATCTTTAACTTCTTTTAGCAGTGTTTTATAGTTTTTGTTGTAAAGATCTTTCACTTCTTTGATTAGGAAGATGTTGAGGTATTTCTTTCTTTGTGTGTGTGTGACTATTGTGAATGGGATTGTGCTTTTTATTTAGTTTTCTACCTGCTTGCTGTTGGTGTATAAAATGTGAATTTATTTGGCACATATAATTTGTACCCTGAGCCTTTACCAAATTCTTTTATCAATGCAAGGAGATTTTTGACAGTTTTTCTTGAATTTTCAAGGTATAGTATCATATTGTCTGCAAAGAATGACTACTTGACTTCTTCATTTCCTATCTGGATATTCCTGATTTTCTTCTCTTGTCTGATTGCTTTAGCTAGGACTCCCAACACTCTGTTAAATAGGAGTAGTGAGTATGAGCAGCCTTGTCTTGTAGTGGTTTTCAGGGTAAGTTGTTACAATTTCTGTCCATTTAGCAATATGTTGGCTGTGGGCTTATCATAGTTGGCTTTTACTATTTTAAGGTATGTTCCCTCTGTACCTAACTTCTCTAGGGTTTCTATCAAGAAGAGATGCTGTATTTTATCAAAGACTTTTTCCACATCTAATGATATAATCATGTCATTCTTGTTTTTACATCTGTTGATATATTTAATTATATC
>NW_007176353.1:0-715 GCF_000164805.1 Carlito syrichta
CCAGATGGCTAGCTGGTTACATCAACATTTTAAGTCAGCTGGATAGGCACCTGGCTAGGTTGGTTGCTAGCTAATTAAGTCAGCTGGTTTGCCAGATGACTAGCTAGTTAAATCACCGAGTTAAGTGAGATCACTAGTCAGCTGGCTAGCAAGGTGGCTAGCTAGTTAAGGCAGCTGGCTAGCAGGGTGGCTATCTAGTTAAGTCAGTCAGTTAAGTCAGCTGGTTTGCCAGCTAAATAGCTAGGTGGCTGGCATGTTAAACTGACTTTTTGTAGGCTGGTCAGTTAGCTGGGAAGCCAGCTGAACAGCAGGCTGACTGACTATTTAAGCTGGCTGGCTTTCCCACTCTCCAGACAGACATCTGGCTTTTTATACTGGCTTGGTAGCCAGGTGGTAGCCCTCTAGCTGAAGTCTTCTGCCTAGCCATCTAGCCAACCAGGTAGCTAGCTAGTTAAGTCAGCTGGCTAGCCAGCTAGACAGCCAACAAGCTAGTCAACTAAATACGTCAGTTAGTTAGCTAGTTAAGTCAGCTAACTATCCAGCTAGCTATTTAAGTCAGCTAGCTAGTCAGGTTGCTAGTCAGGTAGCTAGTTAAGTCAGCTAGCTAGAGAGTTAGTTAGCTTGTTTGCTAGCTAGTTATGTCAGCTAGATAGCCAGCTATCTAGTCAGCTAGCTAGTCGGCTATCTAGTCAGCTAGCTAGTCAAGTCAGCTGTC
>NW_007176354.1:0-419 GCF_000164805.1 Carlito syrichta
AATATTTTTTATTATGTTTTGTGGGTACAGTTAAGGGTTAGGTGTACAATTACGTTTCATTCAGCCACCATGTGGATAGGAGGTGTTTTCCCATCCCCAGACAGATTTTGCTACTGTTAACCCCATCCCCCTCACTCCCCATAGTTTCCCAGTACTGTCAGTCATTTTCTTATAGTATTACATTGGATGTTCAAGGTCCATTATATGAGTGAGAACATGTGATACTCGGATCTTTGTTTCTGTGAGAAGTCACTCAGTATTATAGACTCTAGTTCCATCCAGGTTGCTGCGAAATTCATGATTTTGTTCTTTTTTATGTCTGCTTAGTATTCCATCGTGAATATGTACCACATTTTTTAATCCAGTCCTCTTTTGATGGGCAGCATGGTTGTTTCCGGGTTCTTGCTATTGTGAACAAC
>NW_007176355.1:0-549 GCF_000164805.1 Carlito syrichta
GTCTAAACTCCTGTACCTTGTCCAGTATACAGGTCAATAAGCCATTGGGAAGCAGGTGCACCCTCTTCAGAAGAGAGAAGAAACACTTGGCTCACAAATAATGGCCACCAGTGGAGGCATGCAAACTTGCTAAACTTCCTGGCACTGGCTCACCATCAGCCCAACATACCCCCCAAGTGAATCAGGGCATTGGAACACAGATTAATTTTTAATTTAACATAGGTGCCAGACTTTTGGTCCTGGCCACCCATGTTTAAATAATATAACTTTATTCAAAAGATGGAGTGTAGTGGCTGGGAATGGCCACTACACTCCAGTCTGTGTGACAGAGTGAGACTCCAACTAAACAACAACAACAAAAAACCTTGTTATTTAAAAAAATAAATAGACTGTATTTCCTTATTAAAGTACACTATAGGTAATTTACAAAGAATATTTCAACTTACATTAATAAATCAAAGGCTTCAGATGGAATTGCTTTCACTATTTCAGCATTGTTTCTGGAACATTGGCCTTTTTCATCATTGTTTGACTAATAATTTTTGCCTG
>NW_007176356.1:0-586 GCF_000164805.1 Carlito syrichta
CACTCCAGTCTGTGTGACAGAGTGAGACTCCAACTAAACAACAACAACAAAAAACCTTGTTATTTAAAAAAAATAAATAGACTGTATTTCCTTATTAAAGTACACTATAGGTAATTTACAAAGAATATTTCAACTTACATTAATAAATCAAAGGCTTCAGATGGAATTGCTTTCACTATTTCAGCATTGTTTCTGGAACATTGGCCTTTTTCATCATTGTTTGACTAATAATTTTTGCCTGTGCTTTTGCTTGGTATTTTATTGAATCCAAATAATATTTTGTTAAGGTCCCACTGTTTCCTAGTCTGCCCTTGGAAATAAATAGGTAGGGAACATCTCTATGGCCTGCCTCAGCAGGAAGAATTTACAGAAGATTGATCTTCACCCCAGTTCCCAAAATATTTCCAAGAGCAGAAACGGGAAGTAAAAGCACAGACCAAAAGCATGAAGCCATTTTTATTTCGAACCTAAAAAATTGCCAATCTCTGCCGGGCTCGGTGGCTCAGCTTGTAATCCCACAACTTGAAAGGCTGAAGTGAGTGGATTGCCTGAGCCTGCGGGTTCGAGACCCACCTGGGCAACTTGG
>NW_007176357.1:0-428 GCF_000164805.1 Carlito syrichta
AAACAGGCCAGCTATTTATGCCAGCTAGTTAAGTCAGCTGGCCAGCTAGCTGACTTGCTGGTTAAGTTACCTAGTTAAGTCAGTTACAGGCAGCTGGCTAGCTAGGTATTTAGCTAGTTAAGTCAGCTAGTTAAGTCAACTGGCTAACTAGGTTGCTAGCTAGTTAAGGAATCCAGATAGGTCAGCTAGCTAGCTATTTAAGTCAGTTAGTTAAGTCAGCTGGCTTGCCAGTTGCCTAGCAGAATAGCTAGCTAATTAAGTCAGCTGGCTAGTCAGCTGGCTACCTAGTTAAGTAACTTAGTTAAGTCAGCACACTGCCCAGCAGGTTAGCTTGGTAGGTAGGTAGTTAATTCAGTTGGGAAGCCAGTGCATTTTGTAGGTAGGTAGCTGGTTAAGTCAGCTGACTAGCCATCAGACTATTTAGTTTT
>NW_007176358.1:0-512 GCF_000164805.1 Carlito syrichta
GCTAGTTAAGTCAACTGGCTAGCTAGGTTGCTAGCTAGTTAAGGAATCCAGATAGGTCAGTTGCTAGCTATTTAAGTCAGTTAGTTAAGTCAGCTGGCTTGCCAGCTGCCTAGCAGAATAACTAGCTAATTAAGTCAGCTGGCTAGTCAGCTGGCTACCTAGTTAAGGAACTTAGTTAAGTCAGCACACTGCCCAGCAGGTTAGCTTGGTAGGTAGGTAGTTAATTCAGTTGGGAAGCCAGCGCATTTTGTAGGTAGGTAGCTGGTTAAGTCAGCTGACTAGCCATCAGACTATTTAGTTTTGTCAGCTAGGTAAGTCAACTGGCTATCCAGCTGTCTAGCCAGGTAGCTAGGTAATTAAATTCGCTGGCTAGCCAGCTGGCTACTTCGTTATTTCAGCTACCTAAATCAGCTGGCTAGGCTGCTGGCTACATAGGTAGCTAGGCAATTAAGTCAGCTGGCTAGGCAGCTGGACAGCTTAAGTCAGCTAGTTTAGTAAGTTGCCTAACAAGC
>NW_007176359.1:0-544 GCF_000164805.1 Carlito syrichta
CCACCCCTGCACCTGCCTCGATCCCCAGTGTGGACTTGCTCACTCGACCCAGGGGTTTCCTTGGGGAAAGGGAAGGCGTGACTCACAAACCGTTGGGGGGGGCCAACCGGGTGACTCAGGCCTGTCTCCTCGTCACTTCTGGGAGGCCCGAGATGGGAAGATGGCCAAAGCCCAGGAGCTGAGACTGCACTGGAGACCATTGCAAGCCCCAACCTTGACCCCAAGCAAAACTCAGAAAACCTTGGATGAGGGCAGACCTCGGTGGGAGGATCACCTCCAGCCCAGAGTTCAGGACTAGGCAGGAAGACCAGGATATCGACCAAATGAAAAACTTGTTATTGTAGCAGTTTTGGAGGCCCAGGTTGAAAGGATGGCCTGATTAGGGCAGTTTGAGAGTGCCTAGGCAACTTAGTGAGGAAAGAAAAGAAAGAAAGAAAGAAAGAAAGAAAGAAAGAAAGAAAGAAAGAAAGAAAGAAAGAAAGAAAGAAAGAAAGAAAGAAAGAAAAAAGCACATTCTCCTGCAGAACTTCCGCCCCCGACCCCC
>NW_007176360.1:0-718 GCF_000164805.1 Carlito syrichta
AAGAAAGAAAGAAAGAAACACATTCTCCTGCAGAACTTCTGCCCCCGACCCCCACATGTGAGGGTCCCCCAAGCTCAGCACCTTCCAGTCCCAACCTCTGGTTCTCAGCTTCATCATCCCAGTACTTTGGGAGGTGGAGGCCAGCGGCCAGCCCAAGCCCCCAGGGCGAGTCCCACCTGGATACCTTGGCGAAACTCATCTCTACCCTCCATCCCAAATGACTGGGCGTGGTGGCATGTGCCTGTCATTCCAGCTCCTCAGAAGCCTGGGAAAAGCCTCACTGGAGCCCAGCAGGCAAGGCTGTGATGGCCAGGAGCAAGCCTGCTCCCTCCAATCTGGGAGAAGGAGTTGAACTCTAACTCAAAGAAAAAATGGAAGAAGGAAAAAAAGGAAGACCATCCATTTGTGTATGGAGTTGGGATCATTGTGAACAGACATAGATCATTTGGAAGGGAGGCCCCAGTCTTATGCCTAGAGATCCCAAAAGATGATTGATTGATAGACAGTCTGTGGCTTTGGAAGGCCGAGGTGGGGGACCACTGGAGCCTGGGAGTTCAAGACTAACCAGGGCCATGAAGCAAGACCTCATCACTCCCAGAACGCAAACACTTGAGTCTTGCCTGGTGGCATCTGTTGTCCTGGCTACAAGGGATGCAGTAGTCTCCATCCTGGTTCGTTATTTGATTTGCCCCCATCAACAAAACTTGCAAGTCTAGTC
>NW_007176361.1:0-888 GCF_000164805.1 Carlito syrichta
CTCCTGCAAACCTTCTTCCCCCAATCCTTCCCACCATCTCCAAACATAGAAGGCTCACCCAAGCTCAGCACCCTCCAGCCCCAACCCCCCCAATGGCTGCACCCTTTGGTGCAAAAGTTCCCAAGTCTCCCTGACCAGCTAGCTCTAAAGCCAGTCGCCCTGTGAACACACCACGTGCAGTTGAGAATCCGAGAACGATTCTGATTTTTTTGGAAACAGGAACTTTCTCTGTGGCCCTGGCTGGTGCCCAGGGACATAACCGTCATTCTTGGCCACATCGAAAACGCAGGCTCCAGCAATCCTCCTGCCTCAGCCTCCTGTGTGGCTGGGATGATGGGTACCACTACCCAAGACTCCCTGTTTGGATTTGTGCAGGGACGGGATCTCCCTGTGTGGCCTGGGTTGGCCCAGGCTGGCCTTGGGCTCCTGGGCTCCAGCCATCCTCCCACATAAGCATCCCAGAGTGCTAGGATTCCAGGCGTGTTCTGCCACGTCAGGCCTTCTGGTTTGTATTCAATGAAGGATTGAGGCCAGCCTTGGGGGCTTAGCCTCATCATTCCATTGCTTTGGGTGTTCGAGGCCCACGACCAGCCTGAGCCCATAGACCGAGACCCACTCAGGCACCTCAGTGAGACCTCATCTCTACCTTCCATCAGTAATAAGCCAGGCATGGTGGCATGTGCCTGTCATTCCAGCTCCTCAGTAGGACGAGGAAAGGCTCACCAGAGTCCAGTGACCCGAGGCTACAGTGACTGGGAGAGAGTCATCCCCCTCCACCCTGGATGAAAGAGTGAGACTGTGACTAAAAGAAAAAAAGAAATAAAGGAAAAAAGGAAGAGCATCCATTTGTGTATGAAGCTGGGGTCATTGTGAACAGAGAGACCATTT
>NW_007176362.1:0-1085 GCF_000164805.1 Carlito syrichta
CACAGGCCTGCACCACCACACCCAGCTAATCTTTTGATTTATTTTTCATGTCTGAGTCGAGGTCTTGCCCCATGTCCCAGGCTGGTGTTGAACCCACAGGTCCAGGACCTCCAAAAAAAAGGAATGTCAGGTTGTGCCCCTGAGTCCAGCCTGTGGTTGGAATGATGGTGTTGGTTTGCATTATTATTCTAAGTCAGAGTCCTGCTCTGTCACCCAGGCTGGAGCTCATGGAACTGCTTATGACCACCAAGGCTTCCAATTGCTGACCTCCCATGATTCTCCAGCCATTGCCTGCCATTTGGAAGTAATAACAGGCATGCAGCACCATGCTCAGCTCATTTTTTGGCTTCTTGTAGAGACGAGGTCTCACTAAGGTGCCCGGGGCCTCAGACCATCCTGTTGCCACAGCCGCCCAGAGTGCCAGGATAACAGGCGTAAGCCCCTGCACCCAGCTTCCACAACCCTCTTGGGTCACTACCATGGGGCCTGCTCCCTTCTGATGAACCGGGACCCAGAAGAGGGCAGCCAGAGTCACCCACTGAGTCCTACCTGGGGAAAGCGCCTGTGCAGGTGTGTGTCTTTGCCAGGGCATCTACCCATCTGCCTTCCTTATTCACCAGGGTGGACCCACCTGCTCCTCCCAAGGTCTGCCTCAGGGATAGGGAGGGTGGGACTCTCAAACCTTCAGGGTAGCGGAGAAGGCCAGGTGACTCATGCTTGTCCCCTAGCACTTGGGAAGGCCGAGACAGGAAGATGGCTGGAGCCCAGGAACTTGAGACCAGGCTGGACACAAAAGCAAGCCTCCGCCTTGACCCAAAGCAACATCCAGAAAACTTTGGGTGAGTGCAGACCTTGGTGGGGGATCGCCTCTGATCCAGAGTTCAAAACCAGGCAGGAAGTCCAGGGTGTCAACCAAATGGAAAGCCTGTGATTGCAGCAGTTTGTGAGGCCCGGGACAAGAGGATGGCCCCAGTTCGGTGGTTTGAGAGCAGCCTGGGCAACCTAGTGAGGAAAGAAAAGAAAGAAGGAAAGAAAGATAGAAAGAATGAAATCCATTCTCAAGTAAACCTTCTGCCTTCATTCCT
>NW_007176363.1:0-1069 GCF_000164805.1 Carlito syrichta
CTAGATGGCATCCTAGTTAGTTATTTCAGCTAGTTTAGTCAGCTGGCAAGCTAGGAAGCTAGCTAGTTAAGTCAGCTAGTTATGTCAGCTAGCTAGCTTGTTAAGTCAACTAGTTAAGATGGCTTTCTAGCAAGATTTCTAGCTATGCAGCTAGCTAGTTATTTCAGCTAGTAAATTCAGCTGGCTAGCTAGGTAGCTAGCTAGATAAGTCTGCTAGTTAAGTCAGCTGGTTAGCCAGCTGCCTAGTTGGGTAGCTAGCTAGTTAAATCAGTTGGTTAGCCAGCTGGCTAGCCAGTTAAGTCACATAGTTAACTCAGCTAACTAGCCAACTTGTTAGCTAGGCAGTCTGGTAGTTATGTCAGTTGGTAAGCCAGCAGGATATGTAGGTGGCTATTTAGTTAAGTCAGCTGGCTAGAAACCTGGCTACCTACAGTTGTCAGCTAGTTAAGTCAGTTGGCTAGTCAGCTGGCTGACAAGTTATATCAGCTAGTAGGGTCAGCTGGCTAGCCAGCTGGCTAACTGGTTAACTATGCTAGTTAACTAAAGTGACTATCCAACAGGCTAGCTAGGTAGCTCGCTAGTTAAGTAAGCAGGCTAGTCAGCTAACTATCTGGTTAAGTCAGCTAGTTAAGTCAGCTCAATAGCCACCTGACTGGGAGGTAGCTAGCTAATTAAGCCAGCTGGCTAGCCGGCTAGCCAGCTTGTTAAGTCAGTGTGTTAAGTAAGTTGGCTAGCTGGCTGGCTAGCTAGGTGGCCAGCTAGGAAAGTTAGTTGGCTAGCCAGATGTCTATCTAGTTATGTCAGTGAGTTTAGTCAGCTGGTTAGATGGCTGGCTAGCTAGATGTCTGGCAAGTTAAGCTGCCTTATTATCAGGCTGGTCAGTTAGGTGACCAGCTAGTTAAGCTGGCTGACTATCTGGCTGACCAGCAGAGTGTCTGACTAGTTAAGCCTACTGACTATTCCAATGTCCAGTCTGCCAGCTGGCTATTAATGCCGATCGGCTAGCCAAATGGCTAGCCTGCTAGCTAGCTAGCCGGTTTCCTAGCCAACCAGCCAGCCAGGTATCTAG
>NW_007176364.1:0-350 GCF_000164805.1 Carlito syrichta
CTAGCCACCATCTGGCTAGTCACCCGACTTAACTAGCTACCTACCTACATAGCCTGCTGGTTTGCAGCTAACTTAACTATGTAACTGCCTAGTTATCCTTCTGGCCAGTGAGCTGACTTGACTAGGTGACTTAACTATTTAGCCAGCTGGCTACCCAGCTGACTTAACTTGCTAGCTATCCTGCTATGCAGCTGTCTAGACAGCTGACTAAACTAAGTGACTTAACTAGCTAACCAGCTTACATATCTAGCTGATTTAACTATCTAGCTACCTTGCTAGTCAGCTGACTTAAGCTGTTTTAACTAGCTAGCTACCTATTTAGCTAACATATATCTAGCTGACTTAACTAA
>NW_007176365.1:0-757 GCF_000164805.1 Carlito syrichta
AGCCTGCTGGCTTGCAGCTAACTTAACTATGTAACTGCCTAGTTATCCTTCTGGCCAGTGAGCTGACTTGACTAGGTGACTTAACTATTTAGCCAGCTGGCTACCCAGCTGACTTAACTTGCTAGCTATCCTGCTATGCAGCTGTCTAGACAGCTGACTAAACTAACTGACTTAACTAGTTAACCAGCTTACATATCTAGCTGACTTAACTATCTAGCTACCTTGCTAGTCAGCTGACTTAACAAGCTGTTTTAACTAGCTAGCTATCTATTTAGCTAACATATATCTAGCTGACTTAACTCACTGAATTTACTAGATAGCTAGCTGACATATTTAGCTGACTTAACTAGCTAGCCACCTAGCAAGCCAGCTGACATAACTAGCTGAAATAACTAGCGAGCCATCTGGTTACCTATCTGATGTAACTAGCTTTTTAACTAGCTATCCAGTTGGCTAGACAACTGACTTAACCAGCCAACTTAACTAGTTAGCCGCTGGCTAGCCAGCTGACTAAATTAGCTGACTTAACTAGCTGTCCAGCTGGCTAACCAGCAGACTTAATTTCCTAGCTACATAGCTAGTCAGCAGCCTAGCCACCTATCTTCACTAGCTGAATTCACGAAGTAGCCAGCTTGCTAGCCACCTGTCTTCACTAGCTGACTTCACGAAGTAGCCAGCTTGCTAGCCAGCACACCTAACTAGCTAACTACTTAGCTAGTCAGCTGGCTAGCCAGTTGACTTAACTAGGTGACATAAC
>NW_007176366.1:0-712 GCF_000164805.1 Carlito syrichta
TACTCATATGTGAAGAATGCCCTAATGACTATCTCTCCTCTCTGGTGGGTGGTTCAGTGATTGTCCATCATCTGTTACAGGTGAACCAGTGTCTGGGACACCTATGGGTTGGGTACCTCAATGACTAAACCTTTGTAATGGGTGCCACTGTTACTGACACTTTTCTCCAATGGTAGTCCAAGTGATTGGACCTCCTCTGTGATGGGTACCCCAGTGATTAGCTCTCATCTGTGCTTTGTGGACCAGTGAGCGACCATCCCCAAAATAGGTGATGCAGTGATTCTTCCTCTTCTGAATTGGGCTTTAGTGACTGGCAATCCCGTGTTGACTACTCCAGTATTGGCTCTTCTCCAAAATAGGTTCCCCAGTAACTCATTCTCCTTTGTGATAGGTGCCTCAGTGATAAGCCCTCCTCTGTGATGGGTTCCTCTGAGACTGGTTCTCAACTGTGATGGGAGCCTCATTGGCTAACCGTCCTCTCTGATGAGTGTCCCAGTGACTGACCTTCAAATGTGAGGGGTGCCCACAGGAGAGGCCCAACTCTGTGATGGGTTCTCAAGAAAATTGTCCGCTTATGTTATTGGTGTCACAGTGACTGTCTCTCCTTTGTGATTGGTGCCCCAGTGGTTGACTATTCTCTTTGATGGGTGCCCCAATGACTGGACCTCTTCCTATTTGGTATCCCAGTAAGTAATCCTCTTCAGTGATGGGA
>NW_007176367.1:0-3566 GCF_000164805.1 Carlito syrichta
AAACTTAGTCACTGAAGAGGAGGGTCTGTCAATGGCTCACCCATATGGAAGAGGCCCAGTCACTGGGGCACTTATCACAGAGAAATGCCAGTCACTGGGTCACCCATCACAGAGGAGGGTGAGCTACTGGGGCACCCATTTGTAATAGTGGCAGATGCTGGTCACTCATCATAGAGGGTACCAATTTTGGTGTATGGATAGTCACTGGAACAACAATCACAGATAAGGGTCCATCACTGAGGAGCCCAAGACAAGGGAGTGACCCTCACTGGAGCACCTATAACAGAGCAGGGCCAGTCACTGTTTCAGTCATCACAGAGGAGGACCAGTCACAAAGGCACAAATCAAAAGGAGGTCTAGTCACAGAAACACCATCAGAGAAGAGGGCTTAACACAGTGATACACATCAGAGAGGAGGGTCAGTCATTGTGGCACCAATCATGGAGAAGAGCCAGTCACTGGATATCCAATTATAGAGTAGGAACAGACAATTTTGCACCCGTTACACAAGAGGACCAGTCACGGGCACACCCATCACAAAAGAACGTTAATCACTGTTGCACCCATTATTTAGGAGGTTCATTAAGTGAGACACCCCCTCACAGAGGAGGGCTAATCACAGTGGCAACAGTTATGAAGGAGTGTCAGTCACCGGGGCTTCAATCATAGAAGAGTCCTGGTCACTAGGACACTAATAATGGAAGAGGACCATTCATTGGGGACATGCATTATGGAGGAGATCCAGTCACTGGGGCAAAAATTATAAAGAAGAGCTATTCACTGGAAATCAATCACAGAGAAGAGCCAGAGAATGATGAACCTATCACTGAGGAGGGTTAGTAATTAGGGCATCCATTACAGATGAGGGCTAGTCACCCCAGCTCCAATCACAGAGGAGAGTCACTCAATGAGGTACCTATAATAGAAGAGGGTCAGTCACTAAGGCACCCATCAAAGAGAAGTTCCAGTCACTGGGGCTCATATTATAGCAGAGAACAAGTGACCAGAGTACCCATGAAAGAAGAAAGAAGAAGGCTATTCACTGGGGCACCCATCAGAGAGGTGAGCTAGTCACTGGGACAACCATTAGAGAGTAAATCATGTACTGGAACATTCATAACAGAGTAGAGCCAGTCACTGGGGTCCTTATGACAAATGAGGGTGTCACTGAGGCACACATCACCGATGAGGGCCAGTTACTGAAGCACACATCACAGAGGAGGGTCAGTCACTGGAGCACCCATTGGGAGGAGCTCAGTCAAAGGGGCTCTGATTTTAGAGGGAGGCCAGTAACAGCAGCATCCATCCAGAGGAGTCAAAGTCAGTGTGGTTAACATCACAGAGGAGGTCTTGTCACTGGGGTAGTTAACACAGAGACACAGGTCTTGACACCAATCACAGAGGAGGGACATTCACTAAGGAACCCATCACAGCAGAAGACCAGTCAATAAAGCCCACATTTGCAGAAGGCCCAATCACCGGTACACTCATCCCAGAGTAGGACTACACTTGTATCCATAACAGAGGAGAGCAGGTCACTGAGGCATCAATCACAGAGGAGGTCTAGTAACTAAGGCACTCATCCAAGAGGAGGGCCAGTCACTGGAGCACCCATTTCAAGGAGGGCCAGTGACTGTGGTATAGAGCAGAGAGGAGGGACAGTCACTGGGAGACCCATCACAGAGGAAGCTAGTCACTGGAGTACCCACCACACATGAAGGCCAGTCACTGGGATACCAGTTGAAGAGGAGAGCTTGTCACTGAAGCACCGATCACAAAGGAGTGCCAGTCAATGAGGCATCAAACACAGAGGAGAAATAGTCACTGAGGTACCCATCAAAGAAGACACTCAGTCACTAGATTTCTGATCACGGAGGTGGCAATAACATTGGAGCACCAATCACAGAGGATAGCCAGTCACTGAGGCACTCATCAGATAGGAGGGCCAGTCACTGGGGCAGCTATAATGAAGAAGGCCAGTCACTGAGGTTCACAACACAGAAAAGAGTCAGTTATTTGGGCACCCATAACTGAGGAGGGCCAGTCAATGAGGCACCAAACACAGGGAGGAACAATCACTGAGGAACCCATCATAGAGGAGACCCAGTCACTGTATTTCTGACCACAGAGGTGGCAATGACACTGGAGCACCAATCACATAGGAGGGTCCGCCCCTGAGACAGCTATCACAAAACAGGGCCAATCACTTAGTTACACATCACAGAAAAGGGCCAGTTATTGGGCACCGTAACTGAGGAGGGCCAATCTCTGGTGCAACCCTCACAGAGAAGTGCTAGTCACCAGGACATACATTATAGAGGAGGACCACTAACTGTGGCATCTATCACAGAGAACAGCTAGTCACTGAGACACCCATTAGAGAGGATAGCTTGTAAATAGTGGAGCCATCACAAAACTCTTCACTGTCGTGTTCATTTTGGAGGGAGACCAGACACTGGGGCACCTATCATGTTGGAGACACAACCAGTAAATCCTCTATTGTGTAGAAAGCTGAATTACGGGGACAATTTTAACAGAGGAGAAGAGCATTGATCACAGAGGAGGGCCACTCAATGAGACACTAAACACAGAGAAGGGACAGTCACAGAGGCATCCATCACAGAGGAGAGCCAGTTACTGGAGTCCCAATCACAGAGGAGGGTCATTCACTGGGATAGTCCTAATCTGCGTGGGACGTCCCAGTGACTAGTACTCATCTGTGAAGAATGCCCTAATGACTATCTCGCCTCTCTGGTGGGTGGTTCAGTGATTGTCCATCATCTGTTACAGGTGAACCAGTGTCTGGGACACCTATGGGTTGGGTACCTCAATGACTAAACCTTTGTAATGGGTGCCACTGTTCCTGACACTTTTCTCCAATGATAGTCCAAGTGATTGGGCCTCCTCTGTGATGGGTGCCCCAGTGATTGGCTCTCATCTGTGCTTTGTGGACCAGTGAGCGACCATCCCCAAAATAGGTGATGCAGTGATTCTTCCTCTTCTGAATTGGGCTTTAGTGACTGATAATCCCGTGTTGACTACTCCAGTATTGGCTCTTCTCCAAAATAGGTTCCCCAGTAACTCATTCTCCTTTGTGATAGGTGCCTCAGTGATAAGCCCTCCTCTGTGATGGGTTCCTCTGAGACTGGTTCTCAACTGTGATGGGAGCCTCATTGGCTAACCGTCCTCTCTGATGGGTGTCCCAGTGACTGACCTTCAAATGTGAGGGGTGCCCACAGGAGAGGCCCAACTCTGTGATGGGTTCTCAAGAAAATTGCCCGCTTTTGTTATTGGTGTCACAGTGACTGTCTCTCCTTTGTGATTGGTGCCCCAGTGGTTGACTATTCTCTTTGATGGGTGCCCCAATGACTGGACCTCCTCCTATTTGGTACCCCAGTAAGTAATCCTCTTCAGTGATGGGAGACTCAGTGACCGGGTCTTCTCTATGAGAGGTGCCTGTGCCTCCTCTGTGGTGGGTGCCCCTTTGATGATTCCTCACTGTAATGGGTCCCACATTACTGAACTTCCCTGTGATGGGTGCCCTAGTGACAGTTCCTGCTCTGATG
>NW_007176367.1:4655-7492 GCF_000164805.1 Carlito syrichta
GGCCTTCTGTGATTGGTGCTTTAGTGACTGGCTCCTCTTTTAATTTGTGCACCAGTGACTAGCCCTCATCTGTCATTGGTACCCCAGTGGCTGACATCCTCTGTTATCATTGTCACAGTGACTGATACTCATTTGTGTTTGGTATCTCAGTGACTGGACTTTCTCTGTGATGGGTGTCCTAGTGGCTGGTCCTCCTCTCTGATGGGTGCCCCAGTGACTGACACTCCTCTGTTTTTAGTGCCTCAGTAAATGACCCTTCTCTTAGTGGACACCCCCAGTGACTGGATATCATCTTTTATGGATGTCCAGGTGAGTATCCCTCCTCTGTAATGGGTTCCCATGTGACTGGTTCTCCTTCTAATAGTTGCCTCAGTGACTGGACATGCTCTGTGATGGGTGTTCTGTGAATGGCTCTTCTCTCTGATAGGTGTCTCAGTGATGGTGTCTCTGTGATGGGTGTCCCAGTGACTAGTCCTCATTCATAATGAATGCCATAAGGACTAGCCCTCCTCTGAGATGGGTGTCCATTGACTGGCTGTCCTCTGCAATGATGTCCCAATGACAGACTCTGTGTTACTTTCCCCCCATGACTGGGCTTCCTCCATATTGGGTGCTGCAGTGACAGACTCTCTTCTGTGATGGGTGTCCCAGTGTTGGTTACTCCTCTGTGATGAGTGCACCAGATACAGTCCCTCCTTTGTGATGGGTTCCCTGGTGGCTTTGCCTCCTCCATAACAGGTGCCCCAGTGAAAGGTTCTCTTCCATTATGGTTGTCCCATAATGGGCTGGGTCCTTCTGAAATTTGTCCCAGAGTGGTTGACCCTCCATCATAATGGTTGTCTTAGTGAATAGCCTTCCTTTGTTAACATTGTGCCAATGAGGGGTCCTCCTTCATAATGGGTGCCACAGTGAGTGGCCCTCATCTGCTATGAGTGCCACAGTGAGTAGCCCTCCACTAAATTGGGTATCCCAGTGTTTAGCTCTTCTCTGTGTTGGGTATCGCCATGACTGGACCTCCTATGTTATTGATGTCCCAATGACTGTCCCTCCTATGTGATGGGTGCTTAAGTGACTGTCTCTCTTCTATGATGGGTGTCACAGTGACTGCATTCCTCTGTGATCAGTGCTCCAATGACTGGATTTCCTCTGTAATTATTGCCCATGTCCCTGGCCCCTATCTGACATTCGTACACCAGTGGATGGCCTTCTTTTTAATCAGTGCCCCAGTGACTGGCACTCATCTGTGATATGTGTCCCAGTGATTGAGCTTCTTTCTAATGGATTACCATGTGACTGAGTCTACACTGTGATGTGTGTCTAGGTGACTAATCCTACTATGTGATGGGTGCCCCAATGATTGCATTTTCTCCTAACAGATACTAAGTGACTGACCATCCTCTTTGATGGATGCCACTGTGAACGCCCCATAAGTCACTCAGTGATGGCTTCTCCTCAAGTTGGTTGTTACAGTGTCTAGCCCAGTTACTAGCCCTCCTCTCTAATAGGTGTCTTAGTAACTCGGCCTCATTCATGGTGATTGATGTTCCAGTGACTGGCCCTCCTCCTTAATGGTTGCCCAGCGACTAGTACTCCTCTGTGATATGTGCCCCACTAACTGAACCTCCTCCTTTTTATTTGTTGCCCTTGTGACTGGCCCTCCTTTGTGAGGATGTGAGGAGTGTTCCAGTAACTTTTCTTCTTCCATAATGTGTTCCCCAGTGACCGTGGATCCTCTGGAATTAGTGCCCCAGTGGCTGGCCCTTATACAAATAGGTGCCACAATTAATATCCCTCCTCTGTGATAGATGCCCCAGTGACTGAGCCTCTTGTATAATTGGTACCAAACTAATTTGCCCTTCGTTGTGAGGGGTGCCCTTATGACTGCACTGATTCTCTGATGGGTGTGCAAGTGACAGGCCCTTCTATACAATGGGTGCTCTAGTGATTTTCCTTCCTCTGTATTTTGTGTTCAGTGATTCATCCTCCTCTCTGATGGGTTCTCCAATGCCTGTCCCTCCACTATAATAGCTGTCCCATTGACTGGCCCTTCTCTGTGTTTAGTGTCATTGAAGGCACTTCTCTGTGATATACAGTCAATTTTCTGACTCTCCTCTGTAATCAGTGCCCCATCGACTGGCTTTCATTGGTGATGTGTATCCTAGTAAGTGGCATCCTCTTTGATGAGTTTCTCAGAGTCTGCCCCCCCCAAAATGATGGGTGCTCCAGTGACTAGTGTTACTTGGTGATCATTGCCCCAGTGGCTAGTCCTCTCTGGTGATAGATGTCCCAGTGACTGAACCTCCTCTGTGATGGTTTTCCCAATAACTGGATCTCTTCTCTGATGGATGTCCCAGTGAATTTTGTTTCTTCATATTAGGTGCTTCATTGACTGGGCTTCCTCTGTGGTTGCTGTCCTAAAGACTATTCCCCCTTCCAAATTGGATGCCCCAGTTACAAGCCCTCCTCTGTGATGGCTGATCCAGTAACCGAGCCCCCTCCATAATTGGTGCTACAGTGAATAGTCCTCCTATATAATGGTTGTTCCCTGACATGTTCTTTTATGTGACAGATGCCCCAGTGACTGGATCTTCTTTATAATAGGTGCCCCCAGTAGCAGACTCTTTAAATGAGTGCCAAAGTAACATGTCATTTCCTGTAATGAGTGCTCCAGTGAGTGTTTCTCCTTTTAGTAGTGCCACAATGACAAGTTCTGTATTGTGTGAGTGTCTCAGTAACTAGCTCTCATCTGCAAGGGATGCCCCCATTACAGGTCCTCCTCTGTGATTGGAGCACCAGTGATTGGTCCTCCTCTATATGGGTGCCTCAGTGATTCCCCT
>NW_007176368.1:0-724 GCF_000164805.1 Carlito syrichta
CTGTGATGGGTACCCCAGTGATTGGCTCTCATCTGTGCTTTGTGGACCAGTGAGCGACCATCCCCAAAATAGGTGATGCAGTGATTCTTCCTCTTCTGAATTGGGCTTTAGTGACTGGTAATCCCGTGTTGACTACTCCAGTATTGGCTCTTCTCCAAAATAGGTTCCCCAGTAACTCATTCTCCTTTGTGATAGGTGCCTCAGTGATAAGCCCTCCTCTGTGATGTGTTCCTCTGAGACTGGTTCTCAACTGTGATGGGAGCCTCATTGGCTAACCGTCCTCTCTGATGAGTGTCCCAGTGACTGACCTTCAAATGTGAGGGGTGCCCACAGGAGAGCCCCAACTCTGTGATGGGTTCTCAAGAAAATTGTCCGCTTTTGTTATTGGTGTCACAGTGACTGTCTCTCCTTTGTGATTGGTGCCCCAGTGGTTGACTATTCTCTTTGATGGGTGCCCCAATGACTGGACCTCCTCCTATTTGGTACCCCAGTAAGTAATCCTCTTCAGTGATGGGAGACTCAGTGACCGGTTCTTCTCTATGAGAGGTGCCTGTGCCTCCTCTGTGGTGGGTGCCCCTTTGATGAATCCTCCTCTGTAATGGGTCCCACAGTTACTGGACTTCCCTGTGATGGGTGCCCTAGTGACAGTTCCTGCTCTGATGGGTGCCTCATTGACAGTCTTTCCTCTGTGATTGACTTTTCTCTGCTATGGGTGCTCAAGTGC
>NW_007176369.1:0-782 GCF_000164805.1 Carlito syrichta
TCTTCTGAAATTTGTCCCAGAGTGGTTGACCCTCCATCATAATGGTTGTCTTAGTGACTAGACTTCCTTTGTTAACATTGTGCCAATGAGGGGTCCTCCTTCATAATGGGTGCCACAGTGAGTGGCCCTCATCTGTTATGAGTGCCACAGTGAGCAGCCCTCCACTAAATTGGGTATCCCAGTGTTTAGCCCTTCTCTGTGTTGGGTATCGCCATGACTGGACCTCCTATGTTATTGATGTCCCATTGACTGTCCCTCCTATGTGATGGGTGCTTAAGTGACTGTCTCTCTTCTATGATGGGAGTCACAGTGACTGCATTCCTCTGTGATCAGTGCTCCAATGACTGGATTTCCTCTGTAATTATTGCCCATGTCCCTGGCCCCTATCTGACATTCGTACACCAGTGGATGGCCTTCTTTTTAATCAGTGCCCCAGTGACTGGCATTCATCTGTGATATGTGTCCCAGTGATTGAGCTTCTTTCTAATGGATTACCATGTGACTGAGTCTACATTGTGATGTGTGTCTAGGTGACTAATCCTACTATGTGATGGGTGCCCCAATGATTGCATTTTCTCCTAACAGATACTAAGTGACTGACCATCCTCTTTGATGGATGCCACTGTGAATGCCCCATAAGTCACTCAGTGATGGCTTCTCCTCAAGTTGGTTGTTACAGTGTCTAACCCAGTTACTAGCCCTCCTCTCTAATAGGTGTCTTAGTAACTTGGCCTCATTCATGGTGATTGATGTTCCAGTGACTGACCCTCCTCCTTAATGGT
>NW_007176370.1:0-827 GCF_000164805.1 Carlito syrichta
CCCATTGACTGGAACTTTTCCATAAACGATGCCCCAATGACTAGACCTCCTGTGTGATTCATGCCTCATCAAATTTCTTTCATATATAATGGGTGCCCCAGCGACTAGCCCTCATCTTTTATGAATGTCACAGTGACTGGTCCTCCTCCATAACTGATGCCCCAGTGACTGAACATCTTCTGTGATTGGTGCTTCAATGAATCAGCATACTCTGTGATGGATGCTGCAGTGACTTGCCCTATTTTGTGATGGGTATCTTAGTAACTGGGACTTCTCCAAAATTGGTGTTCCAGTGACTAAACTTTCTCTGTGGTAGGTTCCTCATTACCTGGGAGTCCTCTATAATGTGTGTTCTTGTTACTGGCCCTCCTCTGTGATAGTTGTCTCCTGGACTGGCTATTTTCCTTAATAGACACTCCATTGTCTGAACTTCCTTTGTGATTGGTACTCAAATGACTCACTCTTCTCTGTTGTGCGTGCGGCAGTGACAAGCCCTATTTTGTGGTGGGGGTACTAGTAACTGGCTCTCTTCCAAAGTGGGTGTCCCAGGTTCTAGCACTCCTCTTGAATATGTGCCCTGGTCTCTTGTCCTTAATAACATGTTGCCCACTGATTGGTCCTGCTCTGTAAGAGGAGTCCCAGTGACTTTCCTCTTCCACCATACGTGCTCCGTTGACTGGATCTCTTATGTGATTATTACTGCAGTGATTGGCCCTCCTCTTGGTTGGATGCCTCATTGACTAGCCCTCCTCTGTGATGGATGATCTAGTAATTGGGACCCCTTCATAATTTGTGCATCAATGAATAACCCTCCTATGTGCTAGGTG
>NW_007176371.1:0-817 GCF_000164805.1 Carlito syrichta
TTTTATGGATGTCACAGTGACTGGTCCTCCTCCATAACTGATGCCCCAGTGACTGAACATCTTCTGTGATTGGTGCTTCAATGAATCAGCATACTCTGTGATGGATGCTGCAGTGACTTGCCCTATTTGTGATGGGTATCTTAGTAACTGGGACTTCTCCAAAATTGGTGTTCCAGTGAACTAAACTTTCTCTGTGGTAGGTTCCTCATTACCTGGGAGTCCTCTATAATGTGTGTTCTTGTTACTGGCCCTCCTCTGTGATAGTTGTCTCCTGGACTGGCTATTTTCCTTAATAGACACTCCATTGTCTGAAACTTCCTTTGTGATTGGTACTCAAATGACTCACTCTTCTCTGTTGTGCGTGCGGCAGTGACAAGCCCTATTTTGTGGTGGGGGTACTAGTAACTGGCTCTCTTCCAAAGTGGGTGTCCCAGGTTCTAGCACTCCTCTTGAATATGTGCCCTGGTCTCTTGTCCTTAATAACATGTTCCCCACTGATTGGTCCTCCTCTGTAATAGGAGTCCCAGTGACTTTCCTCTTCCACCATACGTGCTCCGTTGACTGGATCTTTTATGTGATTATTACTGCAGTGATTGGCCCTCCTCTTGGTTGGATGCCTCATTGACTAGCCCTCCTCTGTGATGGATGATCCAGTAATTGGGACCCCTTCATAATTTGTGCATCAATGAATAACCCTCCTATGTGTTAGGTGTCACAATGACTTAGAGTCCCTTGTTCTGAGTATCCTTATGACTAGCTCTCTTCTGTGTTAGATACCCTAGTCAGTTGGCCTCCTTGTAATGGGAGTCCAGTACTG
>NW_007176372.1:0-793 GCF_000164805.1 Carlito syrichta
CTGGCTCTCTTCCAAAGTGGTGTCCCAGGTTCTAGCGCTCCTCTTGAATATGTGCCCTGGTCTCTGTCCTTAATAACATGTTCCCCACTGATTGGTCCTCCTCTGTAATAGGAGTCCCAGTGACTTTCCTCTTCCACCATACGTGCTCCGTTGACTGGATCTCTTATGTGATTATTACTGCAGTGATTGGCCCTCCTCTTGGTTGGATGCCTCATTGACTAGCCCTCCTCTGTGATGGATGATCCAGTAATTGGGACCCCTTCATAATTTGTGCATCAATGAATAACCCTCCTATGTGCTAGGTGTCACAATGACTTAGAGTCCCTTGTTCTGTGTATCCTTATGACTAGCTCTCTTCTGTGTTAGATACCCTAGTCACTTGGCCTCCTTGTAATGGGAGTCCAGTACTGCTTCTCCTCTCTGAAAAATGTCATAGTGACTGACCCTCTTCTCTGATGGGCACCCCAGTTAGTAATGTTCCTCTGTGATCACTGCCCCAGTGACTTGGTCTTCTATATAATGACTGCCTCAGTGAATAATCTTTCTCCATTATGGGTACACCAGTGGCTGTGCACCCTAGGAATTTGTGCCCCAGAGACTGGGACTCCTCCTTAACGGATGCCCTAGTGACTAGATCTCCTCTACGAAGTATGTCCCAGTAACTGAGTCTCCTCTAAAAGAATCCCCAGTGACAAGTCCTCCTTTGTGATAGATGTCCCAGTGAATTTTCCTTCTTACTGATTGGTGCCCTTGTGACAGAAGTTTTTTTGTTTTTAACCAGTGACTGGCACTC
>NW_007176373.1:0-343 GCF_000164805.1 Carlito syrichta
CCTCTGTGATCACTGCCCCAGTGACTTGGTCTTCTATATAATGACTGCCTCAGTGAATAACCTTTCTCCATTATGGGTACACCAGTGGCTGTGCACCCTAGGAATTTGTGCCCCAGAGACTGGGACTCCTCCTTAACGGATGCCCTAGTGACTAGATCTCCTCTACGAAGTGTGTCCCAGTAACTGAGTCTCCTCTAAAAGAATCCCCAGTGACAAGTCCTCCTTTGTGATAGATGTCCCAGTGAATTTTCCTTCTTACTGATTGGTGCCCTTGTGACAGAAGTTTTTTGTTTTTTAACCAGTGACTGGCACTCCAACTGATGGGTGCCCAGTGACAGGACAC
>NW_007176374.1:0-882 GCF_000164805.1 Carlito syrichta
TATCTCTCCAGTACTCTGATTCCATTCCATTCTTCTCCGTTCCATTCCTTTACAACCCTCTCCATTGCATTCCTTTCCATTCCATTCCTCTCCTTTCCATTTCATTTTTCTCCATTCCATTCCATTCCTTTCCATTTCATTTCCTTCCATTCCATTCCATTCCATTCCATTTTTCTCCATCCGTCTCTATTCCATTTTATTTCATTCCACATCATTCCACTCCAATCCTCTCCATTCCTCCATTCCATTCCTCTCCATGAAATTCCATAGCTCTCCATTCTTTTCCATTCCATTCCTCTATTACATCGGTCTGCATTCTATTCCATTTCTCTCCATTCCATTCCATTCTATTCCATTCCCTTCCATTACAATCCATTCCACTCCATTCCATTCCATTACACTCCATTCCTTTCCATTCCTCTCCATTCCATTCCATTCCTCCCCATTTCAAACCACACCCCTGAATTCCATTCCATTCCATTCCTTTTCTATCTATTCCTCTATATTCCATTGCAATGCATTCCATTTCTCTGTATTTCATTCCATTTCTCTCCATTCTATTCCATTTCACTCCATTCCATTCTATTCCATTCCATTCCATTTCATTCCATTCCTTTCCCTTACATTACATTCCACTCCATTCCATTCCTCTCTATTCCATTCCATTCCTCCCCATTTCAAACCACACCTCTGATTTCCATACCATTCCATTCCTTTCCTATCCATTCCTCTATATTCCATTTCATTGCATTCCATTTCTATTTCATTCCATTCCTCTCCATTCCATTTCAATCCATTCCATTACGTTTCATTCCATTTCTTTCCATTTAATTCCCTTCTACATTCCTCTCCCTTCTATTCCTCTTCATTTCATGCTTATCC
>NW_007176375.1:0-409 GCF_000164805.1 Carlito syrichta
CCTTTCCTATCCATTCCCCTGTATTCCATTTCATTGCATTCCATTTCTATTTCATTCCATTCCTCTCCATTCCATTTCAATCCATTCCATTACGTTTCATTCCATTTCTTTCCATTTAATTCCCTTCTACATTCCTCTCCCTTCTATTCCTCTTCATTTCATGCTTATCCATTCCAGTGCATTCGATATCAGTCCATTCCATAACAAACCTCTCCATTTCTTTTAATTCCATTGCATTACTCTCCATTTCATTACTTTCCTCTCCTTTCCATTCCATACCTTGCCATTCCATACCTTGCCATTTCAATCTGCTCCATTCCAATCCTCTCCATTCCATTCTATTCCATTCCATTTCTCTCCACTCCATTCCATTTCTCTCCATTCCATTCCATTCCCTTCCATTCTACTA
>NW_007176376.1:0-402 GCF_000164805.1 Carlito syrichta
AGACTTATCTACCTATCTACCTAGCTTGACAGCTGGATAGCCAGTTGAATTAACTAGCTGGCATAACTAGATAGCATAAAGGCTAGACAGCTGACTTAAGTAGCTACCTACCTCCATAGCCCGCTGGATTGCCAACTAACTTAACTACTTAATTACCTAGCTGACCTGCTGGCCAGTGAAATGACTTAACTAGGTGACTTAACTAGCTAGCCAGCTGGGCTAGCCAACTGACTTAACTCCCTGAACTAGGAAGCCAGTTGATTTAACTAGCTGACTTAACTAGCTAGCTCCCTAGCTAGACAGCTGACTTAACTAGATGACTTAAATTGCTAGCTACCTAGATAGAAAGCTGGTTGGCCAGCTGACTTAACTAGCTGACTTAACCAGCTAGACAGCAGGCTA
>NW_007176377.1:0-638 GCF_000164805.1 Carlito syrichta
CTGCTGGCCAGTGAACTGACTTAACTAGGTGACTTAACTAGCTAGCCAGCTGGGCTAGCCAGCTGACTTAGCTCTCTGAACTAGGAAGCCAGCTGATTTAACTAGCTGACTTAACTAGCTAGCTCCCTAGCTAGACAGCTGACTTAACTAGATGACTTAAATTGCTAGCTACCTAGCTAGAAAGCTGGTTGGCCAGCTGACTTAACTAGCTGACTTAACCAGCTAGACAGCAGGCTAGCCACCTGACTTTACTAGTTGACTTAACTAGCTAGCCAGCTCGTTGGCCAACTGAGTTAACTCGCTGATTTAACCAACTAGCCAGGTGGCTAGCCAGCTGACTCATCTAGCTAGCTACCTAGCTAGCCAGCTGGGAAACCAGCTGAATTAATTAGCTAATGTAACTAGCTAGACAGCTGGCTAGCCAGCTGAATTACCTAGCTTGGTACTTATCTATCCAGCTGGCTAGCCAGCTGACTTAACTAGTTGCCTTAACCAGTTAGCCTGGTGGCACAATTAGAAGACAACTAGTTAACCAGGTGGTTACCCAACTTACTTAACTAGTTAGCTGCCAACCTGGCCAGCTGGGAAACCAGATGAATTAACTAGCTGACTGAAATAACTAGTCAGCTGGCTAGCCA
>NW_007176378.1:0-314 GCF_000164805.1 Carlito syrichta
CCAGGCGGGTCTCGAACCCGATACTCAGGCAATCCACTCACCTCAGCCTCCCAAAGGCACGGGATTACAGGCTGAGCCACCGAGCCTGGCTCGAGATGCTTTTCAATTGGTGATAGGTTGGAGCTAGACAATAGGACGTGAACTAGAATAATGCCTCCTGCTCCAGCTACTTCCCATAAAAGGAGGAGTGGAACATGGAAAGGAGCAGAGCCCTGTTGTGACGCTTTTTGTTTCAAGTTATTGTTAGGACCAGACATGGGGTGGGGGTTTAGGGAAATTGAGGTAGAGTCTTGGCACTTTTCTAGTAAAGGGTG
>NW_007176379.1:0-338 GCF_000164805.1 Carlito syrichta
TTTTAAGCCAGGTTCAGTAGGGGTGGCCAGGAGGCAGTCAAGTCCAGGGATGGAGGGGGGAAAGGAGAAAGAAAGAGAGGCAATCCGTTGTCTTTTGGCAGGCAACCTTCCTGGATTTGGGCAACAAAATGTAGGACAAGTGTGGAAAAAAGAGAATGAGATGGATAGTTAGACAAAGAAAATAAAATTTATTATAGGGAGACAGGAGGGAGGCTGGTACTAGAGAAGGATCAGCCCCTTGTTCTTTTTTTGGGTCCCTTTTATACCCTGTAACTGGTGTTTGGTTTTCATGGGGTCCTGAGAAAGCGGGTGCTAGTGGTCATGTAGCCCTGAGATAT
>NW_007176380.1:0-804 GCF_000164805.1 Carlito syrichta
AGCTGGCTTGTCAGCTGGCTAGCTGGTACATTGGTTAGTTATGTCAGCTGGCTAGCCACCTTGCTAGGTAGGTAACTAGCTAATTAAGTCAGCTGGCTAGACGGCTGGGTAGCTAGTTAAGTCAACGAGCTAAATGAGCTTTTCAGCTGGCTTGCTAGCTAGGTGGCTAGCTAGTTAAGCCAGCTGGCTAGCAGGGTGGCTATCTTGTTAAGTCAGCTAGTTAAGTCAGCTGGTTAGCTGGCTGGCTAGCTAGGTGTATGTCAAGTTAAGCCGACTGGATAGCAGGCTGGTCAGGTAGGTGGCCAGCTAGTTTAACCAGTTGGCTAGCCAACTGATCAGCAGGGTGACTGCCTGCTTAAGCCAGCTGACTATCTGACTATCCAGCCAATCACTGGCTATTCAAGCTTGCTGACTAGCCAACTGGCCAGCCCACTAGTTGGCTAGCTGGCTGCCTAACCAGCTAGTCATCCAGGTACCTAGCTAGTTAAACCAGCTGGCTAGTCATCTAGTCAACCAGGTATCCAGCTAATTAAGTCAGCTGGCTAGCCAGCTAGCCAGCCAACTGCCTCCTCAGTTAGTTATGTCAGCTAGCTAGCCATCTAGCTAGTTAAGTTAGCTAGCCTGTCTGCTAGCTAGTCAGCTAGCTAGTTAAGTCAGCATGCTAGTTAAATCTGCTAGCCAGCTATCTAGCCAGATAGTTAGCTAGTTAAGACAGCTGTCTAGACAGCTAGATAGCTTGTTTGGTAGCTAGTTATGTCAGCTGGATAATGAGCTAGCAAGTCAGCTAGCTAGTTAAGTCGCTAG
>NW_007176381.1:0-334 GCF_000164805.1 Carlito syrichta
TCATGACAGGGATAAACTCTCACATCTCAATAATTAGCCTGACTGTGAATGGACTAAATGTACTACTGAAAGACACAGAATGGCAAAATGGATAAAATATCATAAGGCAACAAAATATTGTCTCCAAGAGACTCATGTCAGCAGAAAGGACACTCACAGACTCAAAGTAAGAGGATGGGAAAGAAAATTTCAAGTGAATGGAACGTAAAAGAAAGTAGGAGTCATGATCTTAATATCAGACAAAAATACCCTTAAAAAAGATATGGAAGGTCACTACATAATGATTAAAGGTTAAATTCATCAACAAGAAATATCCATCCTAAACATACAGTCA
>NW_007176382.1:0-860 GCF_000164805.1 Carlito syrichta
TATGTAGGCAGCTAGCTAGTTAAGTCCGTTGGCTAGCCATCAGTCTTTCTAGTTATAACAGCTAGTTAAGTCAGCTGGCTATTCAGCTGTCTAGCTAGACAGAAAGCTAGTTAAGTTTGAGGGCTAGCCAGCTGACCACTACATTAAGTCAGCTAGTTAAGTCAGCTGGCTAGGCTGCTGGCTAGCTAGATACCTAGGCAATTAAGTCAGCTGTCTCCCCAGGTGGCCAGCTAGTTAAGTCAGCTAGTTAAGAGAGCTGGCTAGCCGGCTGGCTAGCTAGTTAAGTCAGCACGTTGAATCAGTTGTCAAGCCAGCTGGCTAGCTAGTTAAAAAGCCAGTTAAGTCAGATGAGCAGCCATCTGGCTCTCTAGATATTTCAGCTAATTATGTCAGGTGGCTAGCTAGGAAGCTAGCTAGTCAAGTCAGCTAGATATGTCAGCGAGCTAGCTAGTTAGGTCAGTTAGTTAAGTCAACTAGCTATATGATAGCTAGCTAGGTATCTAGCTAGTAAAATCAGCTAGTTATGTCAGCTGGCTAGGTAGGTAGCTGACTAGTTAACTCAGCTAGTTAAGTCAGCAGCCTAGTTAGTTAAGTCAGTTAGTTAAGTCAGCTGGATAGTCAGCTGCCTAGCAGGATAGATAGCTAGATAAGTCTCCTGCCTAGCCAGCTTGATGATTCTTTACGTCAACTAGTTAAGTCAGCTGGCAAGCCAGCGTTATATGTTAGCAGCTAGCTAGTTAAGTAAGCTGGCTAGCAACCTGGCTATCTAGTGATGTCAGCTAGTTAAGTCAGATGGCTAACCAGCTGGATAATGTGTTGTCACCTAGTTGAGTCAGCTGGCTAGCCAGCTGTTTTGTCGT
>NW_007176383.1:0-417 GCF_000164805.1 Carlito syrichta
GCCTGTGAGCAAGCTGATAAGTGAGTTGGTGTGTTGGCTGGTGAGCACACCGAATAGTTAACTGACCTGAAGGAAAGTGAGTGAGCCCGCTAGTTAGCTGACCAGCTAGCAGAGTTGGTAGGAAACTAGTTAGCTAAGTAACTACCTGATTTGCCAGGTGATTTAACTAGCTAGCTGACTATCAAGCTGACATAACTAGCTAGCCAACAAGTTATCTATATGTCTAGATAGCAGACTTAACTAGCTAGCTAACTGGTTAGTTAGTTGGCTAGCTGACTTAACTATCTAGCTGACTAGCTAGCTGACTTGCTAGCTGACAACTAGAGAGCTGACTAGCAACCTGACTTGCGAGCTGACTTAACTAGCTAGATGAATAGTTAGCTGACTTGCTGCCTGACTTAACTAGCTATCTGGCTA
>NW_007176384.1:0-388 GCF_000164805.1 Carlito syrichta
GCTAGCTGACTTGCTAGCTGACAACTAGAGAGCTGACTAGCAACCTGACTTGCGAGCTGACTTAACTAGCAAGATGAATAGTTAGCTGACTTGCTGCCTGACTTAACTAGCTATCTGGCTATCTAGCTGACTTAACTAACTGACTAGATTGTTGGTTGGCTAGCTTGCTTAACTAGCTAGTTACCTGGCAGGCTACTGGCTAGGTAGCCAGCTAGCTAGCTATTGTGCTTGCCAGCTGACTGGCCAGCTGGTTAAAATAGCCAACCTGATGTCTGGACAGTCAGATAGTAAGCTGGCTTAACTAACCAGACACCTTGCTGGTCAGGCAGCTAGCCACCTGGATTAAATAGTAGGCCACATACCTGACCAGCCTGCTAACCAGCCGGCA
>NW_007176385.1:0-885 GCF_000164805.1 Carlito syrichta
CAGCTAGTTAAGTCAGCTGGCTAGCTAGATAAGTAGCTAGGTAGCTAGCTAGTTAAGCTAGCTAGTAAAGCCAGCTGACTAGCTAGTTAGCTAGCTGGTTAAGTCAACTAGTTAAGTCAGCTTGCTAGCTAGTTAAGTCATTGAGTTATGTCAGCTGGTGAGCCAGCTGCCTAGCTGGATACCTAGCTAGTTAAGTCAGCTGGCTTGCAAGTTAACTAGCTCGTTAATTAACTTAGTTAAGTCAGCTCACTAGTCACTTGTTAGCTAGGTAGCTAAGTAGGTAAGTAAGCTGGCAAGCCAAAAGGCTATGTAGGTAGCTAGATATTTGTCAGCTGGATATCCAGCTGGCAAGTAGGTACCTAGGCAGTTAAGTCAGCTTGCTAGCCAGCTGGATAGCTAGTTAAGTCACCTAGTTAAATCAGTTGGTTCAACTGCTGGCTAGTTAGGTAGCAAGATAGTTAAGCCAACTGTCTAGACTGCTGGCTATCTAGTTAAATCACCTAGTTAAGTCAGTTGGCTAGCTAACTGGCTAGCTAGGTAGCTAGCTAATTACATCCGCTGGCTAGACAGCTGGCTAGATAGTTAAGTTGACTAGTCAAGTCAGCTTGCTAGCCAGCTGGCTAGCTGTGTAGCAAGCTAGTTAATTCAGTTGACTAGCAAGCAAGCCAACTGTTTAAGTCAGCTACTTATGTCAGCTGACTAGCCAGCTGGCTAGCTAGGTAGTGAGCTAGTTAAGTCAGTTGTCTAGCCAGCAGTCTAGCTAATTAAGCCAGCTGGCTAGTTAAGCCAGCTGGCTAGCCAGCTAACTAGCTAGGTAGAGAGCTAGTTAAATTAGCTGTATAGCCAACTGGCTATGTAGTACATCAGCTAGTTGAGTCAGCTGAC
>NW_007176386.1:0-426 GCF_000164805.1 Carlito syrichta
CATTCCATTCATTACTCTCCAGTCCATTCCTCTCCATTCCATTCCCTACCTTTCTATTCCATTCCTCTCTGTTCCAATTCCCTCCATTCAAACCCATTCCATTCCTCTCCATTCCATTTCATTCCATTCCTTTCATTTCCACTCCATTCCAATATTTTCCATTCCATTCCTTCCTCTTACTTTCCTTTCCATTCCATTCTTTTCCTTTCCACTGTTCTCTATTCCATTCCATCCCATTCAATTCCATTCCCTAATAATCCATTCCTCTCCATTCGATCCAATTCCATTCCTCCTCATTCCATTGCACTCCATTCCCTTCCTTTTCATTCAATTATAATCCATTCCTCTCTTTTCCATTCTCCTCCTTTCCATTCCATTCCACCCCATTCTATTCCTCTCATTTCCTCTCCCTTCCTTTCCATTCCA
>NW_007176387.1:0-325 GCF_000164805.1 Carlito syrichta
CCTCTCATTTCCTCTCCATTCCTTTCCATTCCATTCCATTTCATTCCTCTCCATTCCATTTCATTCCATTCCATTCAGTATTATCCATTGCTATGCATTACATTGCATTCAAATCCTCTCCATTCCATTCAACTCCATTCCTTTCCATTTCATTACTCTCCATTCCACTCCATTCCTCTCCATTCCTTTCCATTTCTCTCCTTTCCAATCCATTCCATTCCAATCCATGCCATTCCTCTCCATTCCATTGCTTTACATTCCATTTAATTCCATTCCTTTCCATTCCATTCCATTTCTCTCCATTACATTCGGTTCCACTCCATTC
>NW_007176388.1:0-770 GCF_000164805.1 Carlito syrichta
CTCACTGGTCACCTAGCTCGCCAGTCAACTACTTAAGTCAGCTGACAAGTTGGCCCACTTGTGAGCCGACTAGTTAAGTCAGTTGACAAGTTGGCTCACTCACTGGCTGACTAGTTAAGTTGGCTCACCGGTCAGCTCACTCACAGGCCGACTAGTTAAGTCAGCTAACTGGTCAGCCTACTAGCTGGCCAAGTAGTTGAGTCAGTTAACCAATCGGCCAAATAGTCAGCTAACTTATCAGCTGATAAGTTAGGTCAGCTAACTAGTAAGCCGACTAGCTTGGCCAGCTAATTTGTTGGTCAATTATTCAGCCGAATAGTTAGTTCAGAATACCAGCATGCCAACTCGGTAACTGAGCTAATTAGTGGGCCAACTCGTCAGTCAACTAGTAAAGCAAGTTAACTAGTTGGCCGACTAATCGCCCAATTTATTAAACCAGGTAACAAGTCAGCCGAATAGTCAGCCAACATGTTAAACCACCTAAATAGTTGGCCGACTCATCAGCCAACAAATTAAGTCACTTAGCTAACTCGTTAACCAACTAGTTAAGTCAGCTAATTTACTCGTTTACCAACTAGAAAAAACAGCTAACTCATTATCCAACTCTTTAAATCAGATAGCTATCTCGTTAGCCAACAAGTTAAGTCAGTTAACTAAGTCTGCTAGCTAAACAGCTATCTAGCTATGTCAGCTAGCTAAATCACCTAGCTCACTAATTAGCTAACTATTTAAGTCAGCTACTTAAGTCTGCTACCTAACTAGCTAGCTAA
>NW_007176389.1:0-548 GCF_000164805.1 Carlito syrichta
AACTCATTATCCAACTCTTTAAATCAGATAGCTATCTCGTTAGCCAACAAGTTAAGTCAGTTAACTAAGTCTGCTAGCTAAACAGCTATCTAGCTATGTCAGCTAGCTAAATCACCTAGCTCACTAATTAGCTAACTATTTAAGTCAGCTACTTAAGTCTGCTACCTAACTAGCTAGCTAAGTAGTTAAGTTAGCTGGCTATTCAACTGGTTAAATAGTTGGGTAACTATATAATTCAGGTAGTTAAGTCAGCTAGCTAACTAGTTAAGTCATCCAGTTAAGTCAGTCAGCTAAGTAGTTAAGTCAGCTAGCTAAGTCAGCTAGCTGTCAGCTTTCTAATTTAGTCAGCTGGTTAAGACAGCTAGCTAACTAGTTAGCTAATGGTTTAAGTCAACTGGTTGAGTCAAGTAGTTAGATAGTTAACTGAAGGGATAAGTCAGCTGGTTCAGTCAGCATCTACCTAGATAACAAACGGGTTGAGTCAGCTAGTTGAGTAGGCTAGCTAGCTGGTTAGCTAACAAGTTAAGTCAGGTGGATGAGTCAGATAG
>NW_007176389.1:1651-2318 GCF_000164805.1 Carlito syrichta
TGGATAGCCAGCTACCTAGCTGGGTATCTAACTATATAAGTCAGCTGGCTAGCCAGCTGGTTAGCTAGTTAGGTCACCTAGTTAAGTCAGCTCACTAGCTACCTGGATAACTAGTTAGCTAGATAAAGTCAGCTGGTAAGCATGCAGGATATGTATGTAGCTAACTAGTTAAGTCAGCTGGCTAGCCACCTGGCTAACTAGTGATGTAAGCTAGTTAAATCATTTGTCTAGCCATCTGGCTAACAAGTTCAGTCACCTAGTTGAGTGAGCTGGCTACCCAGCTGGCTATCTGGTTATATCTGCTGGTTAATTCAAGTAGCTATCCATCGGGTTAGCTAGGTAGCTACCTAGTTCAGTCAGCTGGCGAGCCAGCTGGCTAGCTCGTTACATCAGCTAGTTATGTCAACTGGCTAGCCACCTGGCTAGGTAGGTAGCTAGCTAATTAAGTCAGCTGGTTAGACGACTGTCCAGCTAGTTAAGTCAGTGAGCTAAGTGAGCTTTTTAGCTGGCTGGCTAGCTAGGTGGATAGCTAGTTAAGCCAACTGGCTAGCAGGATGGCTATCTTGTTAAGTAAGCTAGTTAAATCAGCTGGTTAGTTAGCTGGCTAGCTAGGTGTCTTGCAAATTAAGCCAGCTAGATAGTAGACAGGTAAGGTAGGTGGCCAGTT
>NW_007176389.1:3554-4713 GCF_000164805.1 Carlito syrichta
GACTAGTCGGCCAACTTTTTAAGCCAGCTAACAAGTCGGCCGAGTAGTCAGCCAACGTGTTAAACCAGCTAATTTGTCAGTCAACTCATCAGTCAAAAAGGTAAGTCACCTAGCTAACTCGTTAATCAACTAGTCAAGTCAGCTAGCCAACTCATTCCCAACAAGTTAAAACAGTTAGCTAACTCATTAACCAACTCATTAAGTCAGCTAGCTCACTAGTTTGCTAACTATTTAAATTAGCTAAATATTTAAGTCAGCTACGTAAGTCTGCTACCTAACTAGTTAGCTAATTATTAAGTCAGCTAGTTATTCAGCTAGTCAAATAGTTAGCAAGCTATTTAAGTCAGGTAGTTAAGTCAGCTAGCTAAATAGTTAAGTCAGCCAGTTAAGTCAGCTAGCTATATACTTAAGTCAGCTAGCTGTCAGCTAGTAAGTCAGTTTTCTAAATCAGTCAGCTAGTTAAGACATCTAGCTAGCTAGTGAGCTAACAGGTTGCATCAGCAGGTTGAGTCAGGTAGCTAGCTAGTTAACTAATGGGTTAAATCAGCTGGTTGATTCAGCTAGCTAGCTAGTTAGCAAAAGTCAGCTGGTTGATTAGGCTAGCTAGCTAGTTTGCTAACGAGTTAAGTCAGTTGGATGAGTCAGCTAGCAAGATAGATAGCTAGCAAGTTAAGTCTGCTGGTGGTGTCAGCTAGCTAGCTCATTAACTTATGAGTTAAGTCAGATGATTAAGTCACCTAGCTAGCACGTTAAATAACGAGTAAGCTAATTAGTTAGCAAGCTGGCTAAGTCAGTTAGATAGCTAGGCTACTAACTATTTAAGTCAGTTTGCTAGCTAGCTAGCTAGCTAGCTAGCTAACAATTTAAGTCAGCTGGCTAGCTAAGTTGCTAGCTAGTTAAGTCAGCTAGTTAAGTCAGCTGGCTAGCCAGCTGGCTATTTAGGTAGTGAGCTAGTTAAATCAGTTGGCTACCTAGCTGGTTAGCTGGTTAATTCAGTTAGTTGAGAGAATTGGCTAGCCAACTGGCAATGTAGGTAACTAGATAGTTAAAACAGCTAGATAGCTAACTGGCTAAGTAGTGATGTCAGCGAGTTAATTCAGCTGGCTAGCCAACTGGCAAGCTGGTTAAGTCAGATAGTTTAGTCAGCTGTCTAGCCAGC
>NW_007176390.1:0-504 GCF_000164805.1 Carlito syrichta
GTTGGAGTCTCACTCTGTCGCCCAGACTGGAGTGCAGTGGCCGCTCCCGGCCACCGCAGCCTCGACCTGCTGGGCTCCGGCGATCCTTCCGCCTCAGCCTTCCGAGTAGCCGGAATTACAGGCATGCGCTACCACACCCGGCTGATTTTTTTTTTTTTGATTTATTGAAGATGAGGTCTCACTGCCCAGGCGGGTCTCGAACCCGCGGGCTCAGGCAATCCACTCACCTCAGCCTCCCAAAGGCGCGGGTTTTTCCAATTTTTAAAACTTTTATGCCATCATATTTTTTCATTAGCTTTCTATTTCTTTGACTTTTATTCTCTTTACAAACTCCTCTAACTTGAATATTTTTTCTTTGGATACTGCCCCCAAACCCTATTCACTTTCTTCATACTTCATCTTTGTTTTCTTTTTGACATATTTTCAAATAAGGTGTCTTTTGTGTAGATATCATTTTTGTTTGATTAATTTCTGAGGTTATGTATTACATTTTTAATTTTTTTC
>NW_007176391.1:0-741 GCF_000164805.1 Carlito syrichta
ACTAGCCAAATGTTTGGCTACACAGCTAGCCATCTAGCTTAACTAGCTAGATACCAGGCTGGCTAGCTGGCTAGGGAGCCAGGTAGAAGGCTAGTGGGCTGGCCAACTGGCTAGCCAGCTGGCTTAGTTAGGCAGCCTGCTGGCTGGACAGTTGGATAGTCAGCCAGCTTAACTACCCAGCTGCCCTGCTAGTCAGCCAGCTGGACTGGCTAGACAGCTGGCTAGCTGGACTGGCTAGACAGCTGGCTAGCTGGCTTAACTAGCTTGGCACAAAACAGACAAGCCTGCCAACCAGCTGGCTTAACTTGCCAGCCACCTAGCTAGCCAGCCGGCTAACTAGCTGACTTAAATAGCAGACTTAACTAAATAGTCATCTGGTTAGCCAGCTGGCTTGACTAGCTAGTCACCTACCTAGCCAGTTGTCTAGAAAGGTCACTTAACTCACTGATTTAACTAGGTAGTCAGTGAGCTAGCCAGTTGACTTAATTAGCTAGCAACCTAACAAGTCAAGTGGCTAGTCAGCTGACTTAACTAGCTGACAACAGGCTACCCACCTGTCTACTCAGCTGACTAAAGTAGTGAGCTATCTAGCTCGCCAGTTGGCTAGCCACTTGAATAAATTAGCTGACTTAACCAGCTAGCCAGCTGGTTAGCCAGTTGACTCAACTAGCTGACATAACAATTTAGCTAGCTGGTTAGCAAACTGACATAACTAGCTGACAACAACTAGCTAGGCGGGTG
>NW_007176392.1:0-747 GCF_000164805.1 Carlito syrichta
ACAGAAATTCACAGCCCTTTACCCACACTGAGTTTGAAACTTACTTGTATTTTTAGATAACTTGAAAGTTACATCAACAATTTTTGATAAATGGCCTTTTTAAGCATAGTACTTAAAAGGGTCCACTGAGGGGAGGTGGGACAGTGATAGTGCCAACAGCATGGGAATAATGCAAGATTACAACAAGAAAATAATTAGAAAGAAGAAAATGTTTATTATTCGCCTTTCATAGATAAGAAAGAGGGCTGACACTCAGAGGCAAGTGTAGCCTGGAAGGGCCAAGAAATGGGCATATTTAAGGGCCTTTGGGGTAAGGGGGGTTTGGGCTAGAGAAGTGTCCAGGTCTGCAGGTCTTCAATGTTTATTGTAGCCACATGAATCTTAGTTCTTGAGGTCACCAGACGTTAGCATCTCATGCCCTCAGGTGTTGAGCTAGATGGGAGGAGACAAGGGGAGGGGGCTTTCCTGCATGAGACTCGTCAGACATTTGCAGTCCTCAAACTCCTTGACCAAAAGGTGTTCTTATGATCATTTCAATGGCTTCAGCAAGCCAAGGGGTGATCTTTGTTCTTCTGCCTTGACAAGAAACCTAAAAGTGTACTGTAGATAATTATGCTAAGATATGAATTGAAAGGTTGGGCTGTTCTGGTCTTGCATTTGACGGAGATTTGCCAAGGGGGTGCAGTAGGCTGCTAGTAGGCCTGCAGTGGAATGTTTGAAAATTTTCTAAAATCTGCCTATTGGAAA
>NW_007176393.1:0-351 GCF_000164805.1 Carlito syrichta
CCACCAGGTGTTTCCCCAAGCAGGATGAATGGGGATCCCAAAACTATCTCACTGTTCCTCATGCTTGGTTAATATTTATTAAAAGCAATACAACAATTCTAATATCATAATATTCTAATAATCAATAACTTTTAAAACCTATGCATATACAACTCCTAATAACCAACCTAAATCCCAATTCCTCTCTATTTTATGCTAATTCTACCTACACTATAGAAACCCTTAATTATAGCCCAAACCAATTCCTAAGGAATGTGGCTCAGTCAAAAGATCATGCTGGTTCATTTCTGAGAAAAATTGATTACAATCTCTTAACAAAATGGCTGTTCTGAAATCCTATAAATCTATCTT
>NW_007176394.1:0-525 GCF_000164805.1 Carlito syrichta
ATAATTGATTACAATCTCTTAACAAAATGGCTGTTCTGAAATCCTATAAATCTATCTTAACTTTTATCCAAATTTCTAATTCCTAATCCTGATCATCAGCAATAAAGTTTCTAAAACATAAAACCCAAGTATAAACTGTAAATTGTATTAAAGCCAAAACCGCAAATGTAGAATATGGAAACAATGTAATTTCTAAAGTTAGCTGTATTCTTATTAAACCTCAAAATATCATGTTTGATCATACTTGAACTGACGTAATTCATTGACGTAGCATAACCTATTCTACAATACTTTCTATGAATAAAATAAATTCAATTTCTATAATAAGTATTAAAAACCCTATACTTACTGTAGCTAAAACCTGGTTTAAAAGAAAGCAACCTAGTCCAAAGTATGCTCTGGGCCCTTAGGAATGTGGCCCAGCCCAAAGTTTGTGCTGGGCCATTTCTAGTAGCTCTAGATATCTATCTGTATTATTAAGGTTGAAACAGCAATTTGTATGTATATACTAATTCTACAAATATA
>NW_007176395.1:0-975 GCF_000164805.1 Carlito syrichta
AGTAGCTCTAGATATTTACCTGTATTATTAAGGTTGAAACAGCAATTTGTATGTATATACTAATTCTACAAATATACTATTAAATCTTAAAAGAAGCTTGCACCATATTAAAGACTCCCAAATGTGACCTGAGTTTGAATTATGTGAAGTTTAAAGCCGAAACTGCAGTCTGTGAGAAACGGGAACAATGGACTCCTAAAGTAAGCCATGCCTGTCGTACTCTCAGAACTTCATGCTTAGATCATCAAAGTCCCTGCTAGTGGATCATCCCAAACAGCAAAGAAAGGAAGAGGGAATAGGCATTCAGCTCCTGAACTCATCCTAGTGGTCGCAGGGTCCGCACCCTGCCTAGATCCCTAACGCTCAGGCAGGCCTCCATGACGAGCTCCCAACACCACATGTTCTCACTCATAAACAGACCATGAACAATTAACAAAATACTATAAGAAAGGCATTGGCAGTTGTTGGAAGCTGGCAGAGGGTAGTGGGATTGGCAGTAGTGAGAAACTGCTGAGGGAGAGGCAGGAGCATACCTCATCAGCAAGGGCACCTGCATAAGGAACATTTGTATATCAAACCCTGAATTTTACCCCACATCTTCAAAATTTTTTTTAAAAAAAATAATATTTTCTTTGTTAGTTGGTCCTGGAGTCCCTGATTTCCAGGAAATATTTAACATGCACTGTTCATTCAACGTAAAGTAAAAATAAAGTTTTGATTTGCTCAATACAACCCATTCTGAGCAGTACTCTACAAACTCGCTATCTCTATGATCCCTCCAAAAAATTGGCAACTGAAAGTTTGTAAAAATATTGTGATGATTTGTAATACAATTTTATTTTCCTGACTACAAATTACTAGAAGAGTAACCTATACTCTACAGAAATCAAACTTTGTAGAGACTGATCAGTGGATGGCAGAGATTTGAAACATGAGCAAGGGGACTAAGATCATTGACACTGAACTTACCCATAC
>NW_007176396.1:0-575 GCF_000164805.1 Carlito syrichta
GCATCTCCTACTGTAAAGCCCACCAAGTCGATTCATCTTTTATCACCCAAGGAAACTCACGAGCTGACAGAGCAGCCTGCCACGCGGCCCTAAAACCTCTCCCTGCCATACTCGTCAATGCCTCCTCCTCATCAGCAAATGAGGCCCCACAACTCTCCAATATCATACCCTATTTACACTCAATTTTCCACCCTAACCCAGCAGCCCTTACCTCTTTCCTTAAAACCTTCTTTCACCTCACCTTGGAACATACAAAACTCATATGCACTTTCTCCTCCCAATGCTCCACCTGCCTCCGAACAAACCCCAACACACCCTTGAAACCCAGAACATTCCCCACCCAACAGGCTAGGGGAGAGCTCCCCGGGTCAGTCTGGCAAATGGATTTCACTGCTATGCCCCCCGTCCGTAACACCAAATATCTTCTAGTCTTTGTCGACACCTTTTCCGGGTGGGTCGAAGCTTTCTCCACCTACAATAAGCGGGCTGCAATGGTAGGATCCATTTTAGCCAACCAGATAATGGACCTGAATTTACCTCACAAGTCGTCCAATCTCTAACGACAGCTCTTAATA
>NW_007176397.1:0-790 GCF_000164805.1 Carlito syrichta
AATGGCATATAGAGGATTGGAAAGGAAACGAATGAAATGGAGAGAAAAGGAAAGGAATGGAACGCAGAAGAGTGGAATGGAGTAGAGAGACGTGGAATGTAATGAAGAGGAAAGGAGTGGAGGAGAGTGGAATGGAATGCAATGGAGAGGTATGCAATGTAATGAAATGAAGAGGAATGGAATGGCATGGAAAATAATGTAGAGGAATGGAATTGAATCGAATAGAATGGATAGAAATGGAATAGAGATAAATGGAATCGAATAGAGAGGAATGGAATAGAATGAAATGGAAAAGTGTCGAGAGGAATGGAATGGAAAGGAATGGAATGGAATGGTGATGAACGCAAGGGAATGTAATGTAGTGGAATGCATTGAAATGGAAAGGAATGGAATGGACAGGAATGGATGGAATGGAATGGAAAAAATGGAAAAGAATAGAGAGGTATGGACTGGAATGGATTGGAATAGAATGGATTGGAATGGAAAGAAGAGGAATAGAATGCAGATGAATGGAATTGACAGGAATGGAATGGGTTGGAATTGAAAGGAGAGGAAAGGAATAGTACGGAATGAAAGAGAGAGGAATGGAAGGGGTGGTAATGGAGTGAAGATGAACAGAATGGAGTGGAATGGAAAGGCGTGGAATGGAATGGAAAGGAATTGATTGTAGAAAAATGGAGAGGAATGGAATGGAATAGAATGCAATGGAAAGAAGAGGAATGGAATGGAGAGGAATGGAACGGAATAGAGTTGAAAGATAGGAATGGAGAGGAATAGAATGGAGAGGAAT
>NW_007176398.1:0-542 GCF_000164805.1 Carlito syrichta
GGCTAGCCAGCTGGCTAGCTAGTTAAGTCACCTACTTAACTCAGCTTGCTGACCAGCAGGGTGGCTAGGTAGTTAGGTAGTTAAGACAGCTTGCAAGCCAAGAAGTTAAGTAGGTAGGTAGCTAGTCAAGTCAGCTGGCTAGCCATCCATCATCTAGTTATGTCAACTTGTTAAGTCAGCTAGTTATACAGTTGTCCAGCTAGGTAGCTAGCTAGTTAATTATGCTGGCTAGCCAGCTGTCTACTTCGTGAAGTTAGCTAGTTAAGTCAGCTGGCTAGTCTGCTGGCAAGCTATGTAGCTAGGCAATTAAGTCATCTGGCTAGCCAGGTGACTAGCTAGGTAGCTAGCTATTTATGTCTGCTGTCTAGTCAGCTTGCTAGCTAAAGTCACCTAGTTAATTCAACTGACTAGTGAGCTGTCTAGCTAGGTAACTTGCTAGTTAAATCTGCTGGATACACAGTTGGCTAGCTAGCGAAGTCACCTAGGAATTCAGTTGGATAGCCAGTTGACTAGCAATGTAGAAAGCTAGTTAATTCAACTGA
>NW_007176399.1:0-657 GCF_000164805.1 Carlito syrichta
CACCTGGCTAGGAAGGTAGTTAGGTAATTAAGTCAGCTGGCTAGCCGGCTAGCTTGCTAGTTAATTCAGCGAGTTAAGTGAGTTGGCTAGCCAGCTGGCTAACTAGTTGGTTAGCTAGTTAAACCAGCTGATTAGCAGGATGGCTATATAGTTAAGTCAGCTAGTTATGTCAGTTTGTTAGCCAGCTGGCTAGCTAGGTGCCTGGCAAGTTAAGCTGGCTGGTTAGCAGGCTGATATGATAGGTGGACCGCTAGATAAGCCTGATGGCTAACCGGCTGACCAGCAGAGTGGCTGGCTAGTTAAGCCAGCTGGCTATCCAACCATCCAGCCAGTGGGATGGCTATTTTAACTGGCTGGCTAGCCAGCTGGTTGGCCCACTAGCTAGCTATTCGACTGACTGGCCAGATAGCCAGTCAAGTATCTAGCTAGTTAAGCCAGATTGATAGCCGTGTTGATAACCAGTTAACTAGTTAGTTAAGTCAGCTGGCTGGACAGCTATCCAGCCCAGTTTCCAGGCAGCTAGTTAAGTCAACTAGCTAGTCAGCTAGCTAGTCAGATAGATATTTAAGTCATTTAGCCAGCTAACTAGCCAAATATCTAGATTGTTAAGTTAGCAAGCTAGAGAGTTAGATAGCTTGTTTGCCAGCTAGTTATGTC
>NW_007176400.1:0-313 GCF_000164805.1 Carlito syrichta
CAGGATGTTTGTTTGGATTTGGATTTGGGTGGGTGGCGAGTCGGGACAAGCGAAGTCTGAGTGGCTGTCCTGGAACCTTGGAGCAGGTGTACCTGTGGGTAAGTGGACAAGTATTATTATGGGTGGATTGTGAGGAAGGAGGGGTGGCAGGTTTAAGATGAGAAATGTGAACCCATGGGGTAACCTGACGTTGGGCTGTGATAAGTTTTGCTGCCGTGGGAGTGGATAAAACTACTTGAAGAGGTTCATACCACTTTGGGTTAAGGTGAGTTTTAGTTTCCGGGTCAGAAAAATAGACCCATTGTCCAGGAAT
>NW_007176401.1:0-667 GCF_000164805.1 Carlito syrichta
TTCTTTACTTATTTTCAGTAAACAAACTTTGGATTTTCCCACTGATTTCCATCCAGTGGTGTCAGTCTTTACTTCACTCAGTGTCTGGTGATCATAGGATGACCTTGTGTCGTTGTTCCGTGTATCATCATGCACAGCATTTCTCCTTTATGTTGATCATTCTTGTTATGAAAAGAGAATCTGTTGTTTTAAGATGACTATGATAGAAATGCATATGAAGTGGACTCATGGCTGACCCTAAAGCATAGTAGAAGAGACTTGGGAAATTTAGCCAACACACGTATCTACTCTCATGAAGCACACACATTATCAGAAGGTTGGTGCTACACTGATTTCATAACTGAAATTTCACACCAACCTATCTCTTAGGATTTGAGTTGAGTGACTCATTGACAAGCCCATGTGGCTTTTCCTGCCTGTGTGCTGTTTGGTGCTCTGAGAATTTCAAAAAAAATAGATGAAGCCAAAAAGACAAAGAGACTGATTACCTCTTGATAGAGTGCATTGCCAAGGCTTGCAATCGCCCTCCCCTCCCCAAAAAATAAAAAGTGACTTGTCTCCTCTTCACTCATCAGTCATGGTCTTGGAGAAAAGGTTCAGGATCACACACCCTTTCGGGCAGACTGGCCTTTGTCACAAGCCTTTGCAAAAATATGAGACATCAACA
>NW_007176402.1:0-906 GCF_000164805.1 Carlito syrichta
AGAGAATCTGTTGTTTTAAGATGACTATGATAGAAATGCATATGAAGTGGACTCATGGCTGACCCTAAAGCATAGTAGAAGAGACTTGGGAAATTTAGCCAACACACGTATCTACTCTCATGAAGCACACACATTATCAGAAGGTTGGTGCTACACTGATTTCATAACTGAAATTTCACACCAACCTATCTCTTACGATTTGAGTTGAGTGACTCATTGACAAGCCCATGTGGCTTTTCCTGCCTGTGTGCTGTTTGGTGCTCTGAGAATTTCAAAAAAAATAGATGAAGCCAAAAAGACAAAGAGACTGATTACCTCTTGATAGAGTGTATTGCCAAGGCTTGCAATCGCCCTCCCCTCCCCAAAAAATAAAAAGTGACTTGTCTCCTCTTCACTCATCAGTCATGGTCTTGGAGAAAAGGTTCAGGATCACACACCCTTTGGGGCAGACTGGCCTTTGTCACAAGCCTTTGCAGAAATATGAGACATCAACCTGGTTCCCAAGTCTTCCCTCATGACTTTCTGTGGACAGGTGATTACCTAAGCCATTTTCATGACTGTAACCTCTTTAGGTAATCAGGCCACACTAACTTTCCCTTGAAAAGGGAAGACTCGGAGTCGCGGCAAAATGGCGACGGCATAGGTGAACTGGTGAGATTCTCTGAACGTGAGTTCCCAAAAAGGCTATCACTTCACTACCCCCATTCCCCAGCCCACCACCAACCGCACTGGGGTCAGGCCCGGGAACTTCAGTCCACGCAAGGCCAGATATTGAGCCCCTCCCCCCACCGCTGCCATTCTACTCATTTGTGGAAGTCTCCAGTCCCAGCCCCCTCCAGATCCCTCCCCGGCTGCATTGTCTCCAGCCCGGGTACCCAGCATCAAGCCGCCGGTCACACAGGGAGG
>NW_007176403.1:0-723 GCF_000164805.1 Carlito syrichta
AATTCTGATTCTTGTTTAGCCCACAGCAGATTGCCTGTAGATTTTTAGGACTGAAGACTGCTATAACCCCGATTCTTTTTTTCCTTGGCAAGGGGTCGTATATTTTCCTGTATATTAGGACTCTCATTACATAGACCCTGCTTCAAAATTATGATTCTTTTTTAGCCATTTCCAAGATGCTCTGTAGATTTTTGGGATTGAGGACTCGTGTAAACCGGATTCCTCATTCTTTCTTAGCAAAAGGTCAAGTAGTTGCCTGTATATAAGGACTCCATTTCCCCAGATTCATGCTTAAAACATCCTGATTCGTATTTAGTCCATAGCAAGACGGCCTGAAGATTTTTTGGGATTGAGGACATGAGTAACACAGATTCCTTATTCTTACTTAGCAATAGGCAGTGAAGTTTCCTGTATGTGAGGTCTCCCATTACCCAGATTCCTACTTCAAAAAGTGATTCGTGGTTACCTCTGAGGAGGACGGCGTGTAGTTTTTGGGATTTAGGACTCAGGAAACCAAGATTCCTTATACTTCCTTAGCAATATGACGTGTAGTTTCCTATATATGACGACTCCCAATACCCAGCTTCACGATTCCCTCTGCAGGATGCTGAGACAGTTCCTGGTGACCGAGAATTCCCATTGTTTGGATATCAAGAGGAGACTCCATAATGTACTTTGGGAACTGGAATCCAAGATTCCTGCTTCTCCTTCACATGACCTCCC
>NW_007176404.1:0-807 GCF_000164805.1 Carlito syrichta
TTCTTAGCAGAGGCCATGTAGTTTCCTTTATGTGAGGACTGCTATTACTCACATTCACGGCTCGAATCCCTGATTCTACTTTATCTGTCAGCAAGATGCCCTGTAGAGTTTCAGGACTGAGGACTCATATTACCCAGATTCCGTATTTTTAGAAACAACCGTGCACTTGCTGTATATGAGTACACCCTTTCCCAGATACATGCGTCGAAACCCTGATGCATGCTAGGAACTTAGGAAGACGTCGTGTAGTTTTTTGGGGATTGAGAACACATGTCACCCAGATTCCTTATTATTTCTTAGAAAAAGTCTGTGCAGATACCTGTATATGAGGATTTCATTTCTCTAGATTTTGCTTCAAAAACCCAAATTCGTATTTAGCCCTTAGCAAGACGGCCTGAAGATTTTTTGGGATTCAGGACACGAATAACACAGATTCCTTATTCTTACTTAGCAATAGGCAGTGAAGTTTCCTGTATGTGAGGACCCCATTACCCAGATACCTACTTCAAAAACTGATTCGTGGTTACCTCTGAGGAAGACGGCGTGTAGTTTTTGGGATTTATGACTCAGGAAACCAAGATTCCTTATATTTCCTTCACAATATGACGTGTAGTTTCCTGTATATGACGAATCCCATTACCCAGCTTCCCGCTACCCTCTGCAGGATGCTGAGACAGTTCCTGGTGACCGAGAATTCCCATTTTTTGAATATCAAGACTCCCATAATGTACTTTGGGAACTGGAATTCAAGATTCCTGGTTCCCCTTCACATGACCTCCCCACAATGTGGAATCTTCAAAACCCAAC
>NW_007176405.1:0-512 GCF_000164805.1 Carlito syrichta
CAGAGGTTGCACTAGTTTACTCTCCCACCAACAGAGTAGAAAGTGTTCCCTATTCGCCACATCCTCTCCAGCAGCTATTATTTTTTTGAGTTGTTGATAATTGCCATTCTGACTGGAGTTAGGTGGTATCTCAGTGTGGTTTTGATTTGCATCTCCCTGATGATTAGTGAGGTTGACTATTTCTTCATGTGTCTGTTGGCTGCTCGGACATCTTCTTTGTGAAGTGTCTGTTCATATCTTTTGCCCATTTTATAATGAGGTTGTTTTTTTTTTCTTTTCTTTTCAGCACGTTTGAGTTCCTTGTAGATCCAAGATGTTAAGCCTTTGTCAGACCTGGTGTTGGCAAATACTTTTTCCCAGTCTATGGGCTGTCTCCCTGCTCTCTTGATGGTTTCTTTGGTTTTGCAGAAGCTTGTCAGTTTAATTAGGTCCCACTTGTCTATCTTCCCTCTTATGACCTGTGGGTTTCGGGTTTTGTTCAGGAATTGGATACCAGTTCTGATTTCCCTGAG
>NW_007176406.1:0-767 GCF_000164805.1 Carlito syrichta
TTGTTTGGTGTCAACTTTGATTTCTTTGAGCAGTGTTTTGTAGTTTCCTTGTAAAGGTCTTTCACGTCTCTGGTTAGGAAGATGCCAAGGTATTTCAATTTTTTTGTGGCTATTGTGAATGGAATTGTGTTTTTTATTTGGGTTTCTGTTTGTTTATTATTGGTGTAGAGAAATGCGATTGTCTTTTGTCATTTATTTTGTATCCTGAGACTTTGCCAAAGGTCTTTATCATTGTAAGGAGGTTTTTAACAGATTCTCTTGGGTTTTCAAGTTACATGATCATGTCATCTGCAAAGAGAGATAATTTGACTTCCTCTTTTTGTGTTTGGATACCCCTGACCGCCTTCTCTTCTCTGATTGCTCTAGCCAGGACTTCCAATACTATATTGAACAGGAGGGGTGAGAGTGGGCATCCTTGTCTTGTTCCAGTTTTCAGGGGAAATGTTTCCAATTTTTGTCCATTTAGGAGTATGCTGGCTGTGGGTTTCTCGTAGATGGCTTTTACTACTTTTAAGTATGTTCCCTGAATGCCTAGATGTTCGAGGGTTTTTATCAAGAAGAGGTGATGGATTTTATCAAAAGCTTTTTCTGCATCTAATGAAAAAAAATCATGTTTTTTTTGTTTTGACATCTGTTGGTGTATTTAATTACATTTATGGTTTTACAAATGTTGAACCAATCTTGTATCCCAGGGTTGAAGCCTACTTGGTCATAATGGATGATTTTTGAGATGTGTTGTTGAATCTGGTTTGCTAGGATCTTGTTGG
>NW_007176407.1:0-402 GCF_000164805.1 Carlito syrichta
GGTTTTCCTCAGAAACAACTGTTACCCACACACATCTGATAAATATCACTGTTGAGTCCCATAAGGATGACTCCATTTTAAAATTTCCCCTAAAATTTCAATTTCAGAACCTTGAGCAGGAGCTTATGTAGTGTAGAGTTATTGTACTCACTACACTACTGTACTTCACAGAAAATTATCCCCACATTCGCCAGTCACCAGGTTACTTGAGGTCATAGATAAACACAGCTGCAGTCTCTCTGTCCACTTTTATAGTTAGCACAAGAAACTTTTTCGTTTATTTATTTATTTATTTATTTATTTATTTTTAATCAATATTTTTTATTATGATATTGTGGGGTACAGTTAAGGGTTAGGTATACAAATATGTTTCATTAAGGCACCCTTGTTGATAAGAGGTGT
>NW_007176408.1:0-478 GCF_000164805.1 Carlito syrichta
CCTCCTCAACCTTTCTGCAGTTTGCCTCCTCGGTATTCCCGTGATGAGCACTCCTCCTTAGCATCGCCACAGTGTGCTTCCTTGACGTCCCTGTTATATGCCTTCTCAGCATCCCTACAGCACACCTCCTCATCCTGCCGGTGGTGCACTTTCTTGGTGAACTCACAGCACACCTACTCCACGTCTCCATGGAGCACTTCCTCAGCATCCCCATGACATGCCTCTTCTTCCTGATTGTGGCACACACCTTTTTGGCAAACCCTTAGCACACCACCTCAGTGTCCCTGAGGCGTGACTCCTCAGCATGTCCCTGGAGTGCCTTCTCAATGATACCAGGGTTTACCTCCTCAGCATCACCACAGCACATCTTCTCACCCCCCTCAGGTGTGTCTCCTTGGGCTCCCTGTGGTGCACCTCATCAGTCTCCCTGTACATGCCTCCTCATCATTCCAGCCACAGGCCTCATCAGCATCCCCAT
>NW_007176409.1:0-671 GCF_000164805.1 Carlito syrichta
ACTCCTCAGCATGTCCCTGGAGTGCCTTCTCAATGATACCAGGGTTTACCTCCTCAGCATTACCACAGCACATCTTCTCACCCCCCTCAGGTGTGTCTCCTTGGGCTCCCTGTGGTGCACCTCATCAGTCTCCCTGTACATGCCTCCTCATCATTCCAGCCACAGGCCTCATCAGCATCCCCATGTCACTCCTCCTTGGCATCTCTGTCGCACATCTCCTTGAAATTCCTGCACTGTGTCTGCTTGGCGTCCCTGCAGTAAGCCTTCTCAGTGAACTTGTGGCACACCTTCTTAGCATCCCCATGGTGTGTCTCCTCAGTGTCCCCATGGTGCACCTACTCACTGTCCCCACAGCACACCTCCTTGATGTCCTTATGATGTGAGTCTTCATCATCCCCGTGGTGTACTTCCTTGGCTTCCCTGCAGTGTGCCTGCTTTGTTTCCTCACAGCATGCCTCTTCCATATCCCCATGATGTGCCTCCTCAGTGTCTCTATGGCATGCCTTCTATGCTCCCCAGTGCTGAACTTCCTTGGCCTTTCCATGGCTCGTCTTCTCAGCATTCTCACAATGAGTCCCCTGGGTGGCCCTGTGGTGCACCTCCTGGGCCTTCCCATGGTGCCTCTCCTCAAACTCCCCACGGCACACCTTCTCCATGTTCCCACAGTGTGC
>NW_007176410.1:0-496 GCF_000164805.1 Carlito syrichta
CACAGCACACCTCCTCGGCATCCTTGTGGAGTGCCTCCTCAACATCCCTATGTAATACCTACTCAGATTCCCCGTGGAGCACTTTCTCGGCATCCTTGCAGGGTGACTCCTTAGTGTTCCCATGGTGCACTGCACCTCTGCAGCCTCTCTGTAGCACAACTCCTTAGTCTCCCCATTGAGCACCTCCTCAGCACTCCCACAGCATGCCTCCTCAGCCTCTCCACCACAAGCGTCTTTGGCTTCTCAACCTCCCTGTGACACACCACCATGGCCTCCCTGTGGCACACATCTTCAGCTGCCCCACAGTTCACCTCATCGCCCCAGCAAAAACATGCCTCCTTGTCCCCTTCACTCCGTGGTGTGCCTCCTTGGCTTTCCAGGGATGTGACTCTTCATCCTCCCTGCTTCACAACACACCTCCTTGGCCTTCCTGCTTCACACTGTGCCTCCTCAGTCTCCCCATGGCATGCATCCTCTGCATCCCCATGGTGTGCTT
>NW_007176411.1:0-844 GCF_000164805.1 Carlito syrichta
CCACTCCCAGCCACCACAGCCTTGACCTGCTGGGCTCCGGCGATCCTTCCACCTCAGCCTTCCAGTAGCTGGAACTAAAGGTGCACGCTACCACGCCCAGCTAATTTTTGATTTTATTGTAGAGATGAGGTCTCACTAAGTTGCTCAGGTGGGTCTCAAACCCGCGGGGTCAGGCAATCCACTCACCTCAGCCTCCCAAACTGCTGGGATTGCAGGCTGAGCCACCGAACCCGGCTGACAACTTAGTTTAAGTGATTATTTAGCATCTGGATTCTCAATTAGACTGTAACCTACGTGATGACAGGGATTGGGTCTGTTTTATTCCTCATTATCTATTCATTACTGACCATATATTAGGGTCGTGAATATTTGGGAAATATATGAAGATGCATTGCCACAAGGTCTTACCATGAAACAACCACAATTTTGTTGACATTTTTCAAAGAAAAAAACCTGAAACACTTTTTATAAATAGTCATACCTACTCAGTTCATTTGTTTGGTGGATTATATTTGCAAGTAGTACTTGTATTTAGCAAAAAGTCATCAGAAGTCATCTGTTAATTGCACATTCCTGTCAAAGAATTTCATCTTTTAAGACCTTTCTTCTATAAACCAAATGTTTTTAAAATAATTGTTTTGTACATATCTTTATAGAAAAATTTCCCCTTATGATATTTTATAATACCAAGATAATCCTTTTTGAAATAAAGTCAATATGAGATTGAGTTATGATGAATCTGAGAAGATGGTCAAGTTTCTGTCAGTTAAATGCATAATCTTACTAGCCTCTATGACTTTCTGGAATGACATTTCACTTAAAAGCATCACTAATCTAATAATCA
>NW_007176412.1:0-804 GCF_000164805.1 Carlito syrichta
CACCCGTGGGGTCAGGCAATCCACTCACCTCAGCCTCCCAAACTGCTGGGATTGCAGGCTGAGCCACCGAACCCGACTGACAACTTAGTTTAAGTGATTGTTTAGCATCTGGATTCTCAATTAGACTGTAACCTACGTGATGACAGGGATTGGGTCTGTTTTATTCCTCATTATCTATTCATTACTGACCATATATTAGGGTCGTGAATATTTGGGAAATATATGAAGATGCATTGCCACAAGGTCTTACCATGAAACAACCACAATTTTGTTGACATTTTTCAAAGAAAAAAACCTGAAACACTTTTTATAAATAGTCATACCTACTCAGTTCATTTGTTTGGTGGATTATATTTGCAAGTAGTACTTGTATTTAGCAAAAAGTCATCAGAAGTCATCTGTTAATTGCACATTCCTGTCAAAGAATTTCATCTTTTAAGACCTTTCTTCTATAAGCCAAATGTTTTTAAAATAATTGTTTTGTACATATCTTTATAGAAAAATTTCCCCTTATGATATTTTATAATACCAAGATAATCCTTTTTGAAATAAAGTCAATATGATATTGAGTTATGATGAATCTGAGAAGAATGGTCAAGTTTCTGTCAGTTAAATGCATAATCTTACTAGCCTCTATGACTTTCTGGAGTGACATTTCACTTAAAAGCATCACTAATCTAATAATCAAGCAATGATAATATAAAATGTATTGAACTGGGTTGCATTGGCTTATTTTGTCTTTATCTGATTTATGTTATCTAGAAACATCAACAAAAAAGTTGTTAAATAAACACGTTGATATTT
>NW_007176413.1:0-930 GCF_000164805.1 Carlito syrichta
CTATGCTGCCACCAGGAAACACATCTCATTACAAAGAACACCCAAAGACTCAAATTAGAGAATGGAAAACAAATTTTCAGATGAATGACAAACAAAAAAAGGCAAGAGTCGTGACTTTTTTAAGATCAGACAAAACAGCCTTCAAACTGTTAAAAATTTTAAAAGATAAGGAAGGACACTGCATAACGATAAAATGTTCAATCCATTGACAAGCACTATTCATCCTAAACATATATGCACCCAACACAGGAGCACCAGGTTTTATTAAGCAACTACTAAGTAAACTTAAAAAATATATTGACTCCAGCACTATCATAGTTGGGGACTTAGCCCACTAACTTCCCTAGATAGAGCATTGAGAAAAAAAGCAATGAAGAGATTCATAACATCAAACTGACGTTTGACCAAACGAACTTAATAGGCATAAGTACAGAATACTTCACCCAACAACCACAGAGTATATATTCTATTCCCCACATAGAACAAACTCCAAGATCAACCACATTCTTAGCCACAAATCAAACATAAACAAATTTCATAATATTGAAATACCGCCATGCACCTTCTCAGACCACAGTGGAATAAAAATAAATATCACTACCAACAAGATTCCCCCAAAACACACAGAAACATTAACACTAAACAGCATGATGCTTAACAATTCCTGGGACAACACAGAAATGAAAACAAATTGAAAGATTCTTGTAAACAAATGAAAATGAAGATACATCTTACCAAAACCTTTGGGATGCCATGAAATCTGTACTCATAGGGGAATTTATAGTTCTATGCACACACATCAAAAAGATAGAAAGATCATGAGTTAACAACCTAACAAATCACCTAAGGGAGCTGGAAAGGCAAAAACACCAAAATCCTAACTTCAGTAGAAGAGATTCAGATCACCAAAGTAAAAGCCCAAATATGGAA
>NW_007176414.1:0-838 GCF_000164805.1 Carlito syrichta
AAAAGATAAGGAAGGACACTGCATAACGATAAAATGTTCAATCCATTGACAAGCACTATTCATCCTAAACATATATGCACCCAACACAGGAGCACCAGGTTTTATTAAGCAACTACTAAGTAAATTTAAAAAATATATTGACTCCAGCACTATCATAGTTGGGGACTTAGCCCACTAACTTCCCTAGATAGAGCATTGAGAAAAAAAGCAATGAAGAGATTCATAACCTCAAACTGACGTTTGACCAAACGAACTTAATAGGCATAAGTACAGAATACTTCACCCAACAACCACAGAGTATATATTCTATTCCCCACATAGAACAAACTCCAAGATCAACCACATTCTTAGCCACAAATCAAACATAAACAAATTTCATAATATTGAAATACCGCCATGCACCTTCTCAGACCACAGTGGAATAAAAATAAATATCACTACCAACAAGATTCCCCCAAAACACACAGAAACATTAACACTAAACAGCATGATGCTTAACAATTCCTGGGACAACACAGAAATGAAAACAAATTGAAAGATTCTTGTAAACAAATGAAAATGAAGATACATCTTACCAAAACCTTTGGGATGCCATGAAATCTGTACTCATAGGGGAATTTATAGTTCTATGCACACACATCAAAAAGATAGAAAGATCATGAGTTAACAACCTAACAAATCACCTAAGGGAGCTGGAAAGGCAAAAACACCAAAATCCTAACTTCAGTAGAAGAATTCAGATCACCAAAGTAAAAGCCCAAATATGGAACACAGGAGACAAAAATAACATAGAAAAAAAAAAATCAATGAAACAAAAACTGGCTCTTTGAAAGGATGA
>NW_007176415.1:0-762 GCF_000164805.1 Carlito syrichta
CCCACTCCCCGACCACCGCAACCTCGTCTGTTGGGCTCCATTGATCCTTCTGCTTCAGGCTTCCAAGTAGCCGGAATTACAGGCATGCACTACCACTCCCAGCTGATTTTTGGATTTATTGTAGAGATGCGATCTCGCTGCCCAGGCGGGTATGGAATCCGCGGGCTCTGGCAATCCATTCGCCTCAGCCTCCCAAAGGCACGGGATTACCGTCTGAGCCACCGAGCCTGGCTCCATCTACTTTTAGAATAAAAGACTCTTTTATAACCTATCTTGTTCAGCTTAATAGGTGAAAGAATTTACAACAATGTAGTTAGAAATATCAGTAGGGCTTTCTGGTTGATATCAAGCATTTAAGGTTTCTAATTTCCCTTTTAAGATTTGTGAAAAATGTTAAAGAATATAGGTCAAATATATGAGAGATTCCAAAAAGAGTTTCCAAAGAGTCACAGGGAGTTCATAGGAAAGTAACGCTCTCAGGAAAAATGATATAAATGTGCTGGAAAATGTATAACATTCTCATTTCTCCCTCTCCCTTTCTCTCTCTCTCACACAATCTAAAGAAAAAGGGAGCCCATGGGCCCCCCAAAAAATTCTTAACAGAGTTCTCACAAAGTTTTCAATTTTTAGTACTGATCTTTATATATATTTTTTTTCAGTTGCAGTCTCACTCAGTCACACATACTGGAGTGCAGTGGCACGCTCTCGGACAACACAGCCTTGAACTGCTGAGCTCCAGCAATCTTTCTACCTCAGCCTCTC
>NW_007176416.1:0-836 GCF_000164805.1 Carlito syrichta
CAAGTAGCCGGAATTACAGGCATGCACTACCACTCCCAGCTGATTTTTGGATTTATTGTAGAGATGCGATCTCGCTGCCCAGGCGGGTATGGAATCCGCGGGCTCTGGCAATCCATTCGCCTCAGCCTCCCAAAGGCACGGGATTACCGTCTGAGCCACCGAGCCTGGCTCCATCTACTTTTAGAATAAAAGACTCTTTTATAACCTATCTTGTTCAGCTTAATAGGTGAAAGAATTTACAACAATGTAGTTAGAAATATCAGTAGGGCTTTCTGGTTGATATCAAGCATTTAAGGTTTCTAATTTCCCTTTTAAGATTTGTGAAAAATGTTAAAGAATATAGGTCAAATATATGAGAGATTCCAAAAAGAGTTTCCAAAGAGTCACAGGGAGTTCATAGGAAAGTAACGCTCTCAGGAAGAATGATATAAATGTGCTGGAAAATGTATAACATTCTCATTTCTCCCTCTCCCTTTCTCTCTCTCTCACACAATCTAAAGAAAAAGGGAGCCCATGGGCCCCCCAAAAAATTCTGAACAGAGTTCTCACAAAGTTTTCAATTTTTAGTACTGATCTTTATATATATTTTTTTCAGTTGCAGTCTCACTCAGTCACACATACTGGAGTGCAGTGGCACGCTCTCGGACAACACAGCCTTGAACTGCTGAGCTCCAGCAATCTTTCTGCCTCAGCCTCTCAGTAGCCAGAACTACAGGTGCGCGTGAATACGCCCGGCTAATTTTTTGATTTGTTGTAAAGATCAGGTCTCGCCCATTGCTATTTGTTAAGTTATATTTCTGTGCGATCTACAAACCCTTATTTTGTATCACATTGGA
>NW_007176417.1:0-964 GCF_000164805.1 Carlito syrichta
CGGGTATGGAATCCGCGGGCTCTGGCAATCCATCGCCTCAGCCTCCCAAAGGCACGGGATTACCGTCTGAGCCACCGAGCCTGGCTCCATCTACTTTTAGAATAAAAGACTCTTTTATAACCTATCTTGTTCAGCTTAATAGGTGAAAGAATTTACAACAATGTAGTTAGAAATATCAGTAGGGCTTTCTGGTTGATATCAAGCATTTAAGGTTTCTAATTTCCCTTTTAAGATTTGTGAAAAATGTTAAAGAATATAGGTCAAATATATGAGAGATTCCAAAAAGAGTTTCCAAAGAGTCACAGGGAGTTCATAGGAAAGTAACGCTCTCAGGAAGAATGATATAAATGTGCTGGAAAATGTATAACATTCTCATTTCTCCCTCTCCCTTTCTCTCTCTCTCACACAATCTAAAGAAAAAGGGAGCCCATGGGCTCCCCAAAAAATTCTGAACAGAGTTCTCACAAAGTTTTCAATTTTTAGTACTGATCTTTATATATATTTTTTTCAGTTGCAGTCTCACTCAGTCACACATACTGGAGTGCAGTGGCACGCTCTCGGACAACACAGCCTTGAACTGCTGAGCTCCAGCAATCTTTCTGCCTCAGCCTCTCAGGTAGCCAGAACTACAGGTGCGCGCGAATACGCCCGGCTAATTTTTTGATTTGTTGTAAAGATCAGGTCTCGCCCATTGCTATTTGTTAAAGTTATATTTCTGTGCGATCTACAAACCCCTATTTTGTATCACATTGGAGATTTATTATCAGAAGTTACATCCTTCAGTAACAGCTTCCTGCTTCCGTTTCTGGTCATGTCCCTTACTCGGAAGTTGCTCCGTGACACCTTGGTAACTGCCTATCAGTCTGGTATGGCTCCAGGTCCCGCCTTACCTGGTCACAGCTCTCAAGAGCAGCCTACACTGGATCAGGCTAAGCTCCTAAGATCTCACACCATCGTCTATGTA
>NW_007176418.1:0-757 GCF_000164805.1 Carlito syrichta
GCCTTGAACTGCTGAGCTCCAGCAATCTTTCTGCCTCAGCCTCTCAGGTAGCCAGAACTACAGGTGCGCGCGAATACGCCCGGCTAATTTTTTGATTTGTTGTAAAGATCAGGTCTCGCCCATTGCTATTTGTTAAAGTTATATTTCTGTGCGATCTACAAACCCCTATTTTGTATCACATTGGAGATTTATTATCAGAAGTTACATCCTTCAGTAACAGCTTCCTGCTTCCGTTTCTGGTCATGTCCCTTACTCGGAAGTTGCTCCGTGACACCTTGGTAACTGCCTATCAGTCTGGTATGGCTCCAGGTCCCGCCTTACCTGGTCACAGCTCTCAAGAGCAGCCTACACTGGATCAGGCTAAGCTCCTAGATCTCACACCATCGTCTATGTACTGGTGTCAAAGAGCTCAATGGAGCTCATGCTGGCACAAGAGCAAAGGATACAACATATTCAAGTCCAAGTGACTATATTATATGCTATTATGCAATAGAACTTCGGTCAACGTTTGAACTCCTATGTAGGATAATTAATCAGGACACAGGCTCGAATCACTTGACAGTGGGGCCTTCGACCCATTGTGGTTGAGGAAATAGGGAGGAGCAGCAAGAAAGGAAAATGGGAAGGATTGATAGGATTGGCCTTTTTTAAATTATGGAAAGTAATGTGGAAGATATATTTCAAAGGATTAGAACACGACTGAGAATAAAAGACTTGTTTAGTTATTTTCAGTAAACATATTTGGATTTTCCCACTG
>NW_007176419.1:0-3887 GCF_000164805.1 Carlito syrichta
AATAAAAGACTTGTTTAGTTATTTTCAGTAAACATATTTGGATTTTCCCACTGATTTCAATCCAGTGGAGTCATTAGTCTTCACTTCACTCTGTGTCTTGGAATCATAGAATTAGCTAAGTGATTTTAATAACTGTAACTTCTTTAGGTAATCAGCGGGCACCAACTTTCCCTTGAAGAGTGAAGACTCATCATTCACTCAGTCTTTGACTCAGCAAACAGTTTTGTGTAAAATAAAACAGAGAATCCAAAGCAGAAGAATGGTCAGTGCACAAAACAAAACAAAATAAAGCAGAAAACAAGATAAAGAAAAGAGAGAGGGAGGAAAAAAGAGCCTAGGGCCTGATGGCTTCACAGCTGAATTTGTCCAAGCAGTTGAAAAGTAAATATAAATTTCATTTAAACTCTTCACAAAAATCGAAGAGGCAGAAATAATTCCCAACTGAGTATATGAGCCCAGAACTACTCTGATAGCAAAACAAGACAGACACACGCAAAGTAAAAACAAAGAATACCACAGACCAATATCACTGATGTACACAGGCATGACAAAGTCTTAGCGAAAACCAAGTTAAACAGAACACTACTTTTGTGCCTATTGTTAGAAATAGCAATTGAGGTGATTTTGGCCTTTTCTATATTCATTAGTAAAGGGGTATAAGTTTCTTCATTATATTCTCTAAGTTTGCAATCATATAACCTTAAGTTTTTAATGGGGGAAGCATACCAAAATCACAATAAAATTGTTCCTTTTATGATTACTATCTGTCTAAAGAAAAGAAATTTCTGGCATTTAGGTGAAGGTAAATATTAACTTAATTATCAGGGTATTATATTTTAACCTCATTTTAGCCTACTTGCATGTATTTCCAAAAAAGTAGCTTATTTTATTTCTTTTATCGCAGTATATGAGGTCATATCATGGTAAGCATGAATTTGGCTTGGAGAAAAAATTTGGTTTCCTACATGCAACCATGTGAATGTACGTTATTCATGTTTCGTCATTTTCTGATGACCCTCAAATATGTTTTTGAAACTCGTGGATGAACATTTGTATGGTTTTGAGAACGTAGCTCTGAAACTATGATGTCATAATTATTATAGTCCATCTCTTTTCTTTACATAGGGGATGATTTCTCTCAAATGTATTCCTAAGATTGCAGTTTCTATACTGTAGGCTGTTAGCACATGAACAGCTAACCCCACAGTGTTTCACAATTGTAAAGCCTAACTCACACTTCTAACAGTATAAACATACGCAATGCCTCTTTCTTCATGATTTTTCCAATATTATTCATTTTTCATTTTTTATATGGTTTTTTAAAATTTCATTTTGGGGTTTGAATGTTAGAGTCAGAGTCTAACTCTGTCGCACAGAGTAGACGGTCACAGACACTGCAGCCTCCAATTCCAGGGCTCGGGCGACTCTTCCAGCTCAGCCTTCGAAGTGTCTGGAACATTGTTGAGCTCAGGGAGAGAAAAACTGAAGGTGGATCACAGGGAGGAGAGTTTGATGGCACCTTTTTTCCAAGATGATGGGCGGGTGTCAGACAGGCCTGTTAGCGTCCTCTTGAGCCACAGCGCCATCGTGAGGAAATAGTTTCATACATGAGTCGGACAGACCTTTGCCTGTCCTAGCCTTTGAGGAAGCAAGGATTGAATAGAACAGGCACAAGTCAGAGCAAGATGCAGAAATTTGGGGAATTTCTGAGGAATGAGGGACCGAGACTGAGTCAGCAGCTTCCAAGAGGTCTCAGCACAGACAGGAGGGGGAAAGGGTTTCAGTGTCCTCAGAGTTTGAGTAGTTCTAGAGCATACCATTTGCAGTCAAGATCAAGCCTTGTGGTATTTACCATAGAAACAGGGTACGAGGAGTTGTAGGCATCTTGTTTCTTCTTTTGTGTGAATTCTCACTCTTGTCGCCCAGGCTAGAGTGCAGTGAGGTGCTCATGGGCATCGCAGACTCCAACTGGTGGACTCAGGCTATGCCCCCGACTCACCCTTCCTTGTAGCTGGAAGGTATTTTAGATGCACGCCACCGTGTCGGGATCACAGGTTAACTGACAAATCACTCGAAGTTGTGCCTGAAAATGATAAGACCCAAGACTAGTTATCACCAGGCGAACTGGCCGTATACATGACCTGGCTCTATCCTCTTCCTGATGCCTTTACTCCTGGATTGGCCTCCTTCTCTCCCAGCTAGGTTCTAGTAGTCTGAATTCAGTTTTCCATCTAAGACTGAAAAGTCTTTTGGCTAAAGCCAAGTAGCTCATAAGCTGATTCTAAAGCATCAGAAAACAGTCTTCTTTATCCTCCTAAAGCATACTCATAACTGAGACCTGTGATTGGTCAAGTTTTTCTTCCACAGCCACTGGATGCTAGAGTCCAGCATCGTCACTTTAGAAGCAAAGGCATAATGGGCAATCTACTCTTTGTTTCTGTCCCTGTCCTCTCTTCTACTCCCATGAATGGCTGCAGACTTGATTTTATGAGAATATACCTTGTCATGTGTTCCCTTTTCTCAATTCACTACTATCTTTCCTCTTTTTAACCAAAATTGAGCTGGGTGCTATGAGGCAACACAGTCCCACGGACTGCTTCAGTTCCTCTGAATAACAACATGAGGAAGCTTATAACAACAGGAGCAAGGAGGATTTGTTAAGGCTACTAAACGTTACAAAGGACGGTTGGAGATGCGCTTCCGGTGCCAACACCAAGAGAAAAGGCAAAGAATGAAATCACCATTAACAGCAAGGCATCCTGATGAAAGAGATGCTGAAATGGTAACCCTTCACTCGATCCACATCTTCCTAGCCAAGTCATGGCCCACTGCATAGGACAGTGGGTATGTGACTTCGACCTTTGAGCCTCTCTCTTCCACACCAAAAGGCACATTTCATAAACTCCTTCAATGTACTGTTGTAGAGCACGAATCTGCTAAACTGTGTTTGTTCACTTTAGGATTCAGGTTTAAATTGCTCACTTTTGAGTACATAATTTTACAAAAAGTGAAAAGTGTTTTAAAAACATGGGAGGAAGAAGACAGGTCAGAAAGAAGAAGATGAAGCATATATCTATGATGTTTTGATATTCCTTGGCTTAGATTCCCCCCATCTCCTCATTTGTACAGGGTAGATTGAGATAGCTGCTGTTACCTGGCACAGAGTACAACAATTTTTATGGATATTACTGCATGTTTTTTCATCTGAATATACTTTACACTTGGAAATTTGAATTTCATATTTTGGTTGTCGAAGAGTTTGGTTGTCCACCATTTAAGGCAAAGAAACATTCATCATTAATAACTAGCAGGTTTCAGTCAAATGTTCTTAAGGCCATAGTTCCACTCTAGCAAACAACAGTTCACATTTGTCTGTACCGTGGGCTCTGGGCTGAGTTGGAGTCTCACTCTGTGATCCGCACCGGAATGCAGTGGCCTCTCCCGGCCACCGCAACCTCGACCTGCTGGGCTCCATTGATCCTTCCGCTTCAGCCTTCCGAGGAGCTGGCATTACAGGCATGTGCGACCACGCCAGGCTGATTTTTTGATTTATTGTAGAGATGAGGACTCCCCAAGTTGCCCAGGTTTGTCTCGAACCCGCGGGCTTAAGTTGTCCTCTCCCCGCAGCCTCCTCAATCGCAGGATTACAGGCTGAGTCAGGGAACCTGGCTATTTTCTGTTATGGTTTGGAGATGGAGTCTCATTCTGTCGCCCACACTGGAGTGCAGTGGCCGCTCCCGGACACCGCAGCCTCGACCCGCTGGGCTCCGCCGATCCTTCAACTTCAGCCTTGTAAGTAGCTCTAAATACCGGAGCGTGCTACCACGCCCGGCTAATTTTTGGATGTATTGTAGAGATGATTCTTGCCCGTTTCTCTTTCTAATGTC
>NW_007176420.1:0-864 GCF_000164805.1 Carlito syrichta
AAAATCGAAGAGGCAGAAAATAATCCGAACTGACTATATGAGCCCAGAACTACTCTGATAGCAAAACAAGACAGACACACGCAAAGTAAAAACAAAGAATACCACAGACCAATATCACTGATGTACACAGGCATGACAAAGTCTTAGCTAAAACCTAGTTAAACAGAACACTACTTTTGTGCCTATTGTTAGAAATAGCAATTGAAGTGATTTTGGCCTTTTCTATATTCATTAGTAAAGGGGTATAAGTTTCTTCATTATATTCTCTAAGTTTGCAATCATATAACCTTAAGTTTTAAATGGAGGAAGCATACCAAAATCATAATAAAATTGTTCCTTTTATGCTTACTTTCTGGCTAAAGAAACGAAATTTCTGGCATTTAGGTGAAGGTAAATATTAACTTAATTATCAGGGTATTATATTTTAACTTCATTTTAGCCTACTTGCATGTATTTCCAAAAAAGTAGCTTATTTTATTGCTTTTATCGCGGTATATGAGGTCATATCATGGTAAGCATGAATTTGGTTTTGAGAAAAATTTGGTTTCCTACATGCAACCATATGAATGTACGTTATTCATGTTTCGTCATTTTCTGATGACCCTCAAATATGTTTTTGAAACCCGTGGATGAACATTTGTATGATTTTGAGAACGTAGCTCTGAAACTATGATGTCATAATTATTATAGTCCATCTCTTTTCTTTACATAGGGGATGATTTCTCTCAAATGTATTCCTAAGATTGCACTTTCTATACTGTAGGCTGTTAGCACATGAACAGCTAACCCCAAAGTGTTTCACAATTGTAAAGCCTAACTCACATTTCTAACAGTATAAACATACGCAATGCCTCTTTCTTCTTG
>NW_007176421.1:0-765 GCF_000164805.1 Carlito syrichta
CCTTCCAAGTGTCTGGAACTTTGTTGAGCTCAGGGAGAAAAAAACTGAAGGTGCATCACAAGGGAGGAGAGTTTGATGGCACCTTTTTTTCCAAGTTGATGGGCGGGTGTCAGACAGGCCTGTTAGCGTCCTCTTGAGCCACAGCGCCATCGTGAGGAAAGAGTTTCATAGATGAGTCGGACAGACCTTTGCCTGCCCTAGTCTTTGAGGAAGCAAGGATTGAACAGAACTGGCAGAAGCCAGAGCAAGATGCAGAAATTTGGGGAATTTCTGAGGAATGAGGGACCGAGACTGAGTCAGAAACTTCCAAGAGGTCTCAGCACAGACAGGAGGGGGAAAGGGTTTCAGTTTCTTCAGAGTTTGAGTAGTTCTAGAGCATACCATTTGCAGTCAAGATCAGGCCTTGTGGTATTTACCATAGAAACAGGATACGAGGAGTTGTAGGCATCTTGTTTCTTTTTTTGTGTGAATTCTCACTCTTGTCGCCCAGGCTAGAGTGCAGTGAGGTGCTCAAGGGCATCGCAGATTCCAACTAGTGGACTCAGGCTATGCCCCCGACTCACCCTTCCTTGTAGCTGGAAGGTATTTGAGATGCACGCCACCTTGTCGGGCTCACAGGTTAACTGACAAATTCCAAGTTGTGCCTGAAAATGATAAGACCCACGACTAGTTATCACCTGGAGAACTGGCCATATACATGACCTGGCTCTATCCTCTTCCTGATGCCTTTACTCCTGGATTGGCCTCCTTCTCTCCCAGCTAGGT
>NW_007176422.1:0-823 GCF_000164805.1 Carlito syrichta
CCTTGTTTCTTTTTTTGTGTGAATTCTCACTCTTGTCGCCCAGGCTAGAGTGCAGTGAGGTGCTCATGGGCATCGCAGACTCCAACTGGTGGACTCAGGCTATGCCCCCGACTCACCCTTCCTTGTAGCTGGAAGGTATTTGAGATGCACGCCACCGTGTCGGGCTCACAGGTTAACTGACAAATCATTCCAAGTTGTGCCTGAAAATGATAAGACCCACGACTAGTTATCACCTGGAGAACTGGCCATATACATGACCTGGCTCTATCCTCTTCCTGAGGCCTTTACTCCTGGATTGGCCTCCTTCTCTCCCAGCTAGGTTCTAGTAGTCTGAATTCAGTTTTCCATCTAAGACTGAAAAGTCTTTTGGCTAAAGCCAAGTAGCTCTTAAGCTGATGCTAAAGCATCAGAAAACAGTCTTCTTTATCCTCCTACAGCATACTCATAACTGGGACCTGTGATTGGTCAAGTTTTTCTTCCACAGCCACTGGATGCTAGAGTCCAGCATCTTAACTTGAGAAGCAAAGGCATAATGGGCAATCTACTCTTTGTTTCTGTCCCTGTCCTCTCTTCTACTCCCCTGAATGGCTGCAGACTTGATTTGGTCAGAATATACCTTGTCATGTGTTCCCTTTTCTTCAATTCACTACTATCTTTCCTCTTTTGAACCAAAATTGAGCTGGGTGCTATGAGGCAACACAGTCCCACTGACTGGTTCAGTTCCTCTGAATAACAACGTGAGGAAGCTTTCCACAGGAGCAAGGAGGATTTGTTAAGGCTACTAATGTTACAAAGGACGGTGGAGATGCGCTCCCGGTGCCAC
>NW_007176423.1:0-803 GCF_000164805.1 Carlito syrichta
TTCTCACTCTTGTCGCCCAGGCTAGAGTGCAGTGAGGTGCTCATGGGCATCGCAGACTCCAACTGGTGGACTCAGGCTATGCCCCCGACTCACCCTTCCTTGTAGCTGGAAGGTATTTGAGATGCACGCCACCGTGTCGGGCTCACAGGTTAACTGACAAATCATTCCAAGTTGTGCCTGAAAATGATAAGACCCACGACTAGTTATCACCTGGAGAACTGGCCATATACATGACCTGGCTCTATCCTCTTCCTGAGGCCTTTACTCCTGGATTGGCCTCCTTCTCTCCCAGCTAGGTTCTAGTAGTCTGAATTCAGTTTTCCATCTAAGACTGAAAAGTCTTTTGGCTAAAGCCAAGTAGCTCTTAAGCTGATGCTAAAGCATCAGAAAACAGTCTTCTTTATCCTCCTACAGCATACTCATAACTGGGACCTGTGATTGGTCAAGTTTTTCTTCCACAGCCACTGGATGCTAGAGTCCAGCATCTTAACTTTAGAAGCAAAGGCATAATGGGCAATCTACTCTTTGTTTCTGTCCCTGTCCTCTCTTCTACTCCCCTGAATGGCTGCAGACTTGATTTGGTAAGAATATACCTTGTCATGTGTTCCCTTTTCTTCAATTCACTACTATCTTTTCTCTTTTGAACCAAAATTGAGCTGGGTGCTATGAGGCAACACAGTCCCACTGACTGGTTCAGTTCCTCTGAATAACAACATGAGGAAGCTTTCCACAGGAGCAAGGAGGATTTGTTAAGGCTACTAAATGTTACAAAGGACGGTTGGAGATGCGCTCCCGGTGCCAAC
>NW_007176424.1:0-839 GCF_000164805.1 Carlito syrichta
TCCATATACATGACCTGGCTCTATCCTCTTCCTGAGGCCTTTACTCCTGGATTGGCCTCCTTCTCTCCCAGCTAGGTTCTAGTAGTCTGAATTCAGTTTTCCATCTAAGACTGAAAAGTCTTTTGGCTAAAGCCAAGTAGCTCTTAAGCTGATGCTAAAGCATCAGAAAACAGTCTTCTTTATCCTCCTACAGCATACTCATAACTGGGACCTGTGATTGGTCAAGTTTTTCTTCCACAGCCACTGGATGCTAGAGTCCAGCATCTTAACTTTAGAAGCAAAGGCATAATGGGCAATCTACTCTTTGTTTCTGTCCCTGTCCTCTCTTCTACTCCCCTGAATGGCTGCAGACTTGATTTGGTAAGAATATACCTTGTCATGTGTTCCCTTTTCTTCAATTCACTACTATCTTTCCTCTTTTGAACCAAAATTGAGCTGGGTGCTATGAGGCAACACAGTCCCACTGACTGGTTCAGTTCCTCTGAATAACAACGTGAGGAAGCTTTCCACAGGAGCAAGGAGGATTTGTTAAGGCTACTAAATGTTACAAAGGACGGTTGGAGATGCGCTCCCGGTGCCAACACCAAGACAAAAGGCAAGGAATGAAATCACCATTAACAGCAAGGGATCCTGATGAAAGAGATGCTGAAATGGTAACCCTTCACTCGATCCACATCCTCCTAGCCAAGTCATGGCCCACTGCATAGGACAGTGGGTATGTGACTTCTACCTTTGAGCCTCTCTCTTCCACACCGAAAGGCACATTTCATAAACTCCTTCAATGTACTGTTGGAGAGCACGAATCTGCTAACTGTGTTTGTTCACTTTTGAATTCAGTT
>NW_007176425.1:0-797 GCF_000164805.1 Carlito syrichta
GAGAGCACGAATCTGCTAAACTGTGTTTGTTCACTTTTGAATTCAGGTTTAAATTGTTCACTTTGAGTACATACTTTTACAAAAAGTGAAAAGTGTTGGAAAAACATGGGAGGAGGAAGACAGGTCAGAAAGAAGAAGAGGAAGCATATATCTACGATGTTTTGATATCCCTTAGCTTAGATTCCCCCCATCTCCACAATTGTACAGGGTAGATTGAGATAACTGCTGTTACCTGGCACAGAGTACAACAATTTTTATGGAAATTACTGCATGTTTTTTCATCTGAATATAATTTACACTTGGAAATTTGAATTTCATATTTTGGTTGTCGAAGACTTTGGTTGTCCACCATTTAAGGCAAAGAAGCATTCATCATCAATAACTAGCAGGTTTCAGTAAAATGTTCTTAAGGCCATGGTTCCACTCCAGCAAATAACAGTTCACATTTCTCTGTACCGTGGGCTCTGGGCTGAGTTGGAGTCTCACTCTGTGATCCGCACCGGAATGCAGTGGCCTCTCCGGCCACCGCAACCTCGACCTGCTGGGCTCCATTGATCCTTCCGCTTCAGCCTTCCGAGGGCTGGCATTCCAGGCATGTGCGTCCACACCCGGCTGATTTCTTGATTTATTGTAGAGAGGAGGACTCCCCAAGTTGCCCAGGTGGGTCTCGAACCCGCGGGCTTAGGTTGTCCTCTCCCCGCAGCCTCCTCAATCGCAGGATTACAGGCTGAGTCACGGAACCTGGCTATTTTCTGTTATGGTTTGGAGCTGGAGTCTCACTCTGTCGCCCACACTGG
>NW_007176426.1:0-886 GCF_000164805.1 Carlito syrichta
CGGTGGCTATTTCTTTTTCTTTCTTTATTTTTTTTTTGAGTAAGGGTTTCACTCTTTTCCCCAGGCTCTAGTGCAGTGGCACAAGCATGGCTTACTGCAGCCTCAACCTTTTGGGCTCAAACAATCCTTTGGCCTCAACCTCCCAAGTATCTGAGACTACAAGCATGAGCCACCATGCCTGACTAATTTTCTTAATTTTTTGTAGAGACGAGATCTTACCCTGTTGCTCAGACTACAAGCATGAGCCACCATGTCTGCCTAATTTTTTAAATTTTTGTAGAGATGAGGTCTACCTCTGTTGTTCAGGCTGGTCCCAAACTCCTGTGCTCAAATAACCCTGGGATTTTAAGCATGAGCCACTGAACCCGGCCAACGTGGCTATTTCTTAATAATCCAAGCTGTTGTATTGAGTTGTAGAACATTGGGAAGAAGTCCTTATTTGTGTAGCTCAGAGGGTCTTTTAGTCGGTCTCATTGACTTTTTACAGTTTATGTTTCTGACGGAGTCAAGTATTGCCTGCCTGATCACACTCCCACCTTTCTGTGAGCATCTAAAATCTCACTCTTGAATGACACCAAACCATACTGATTGGAAGCTCCTTGCCAACGGTGCTCTCCAGCTCCCTCCTTCCTCCCTATATGAGAACATCTGATGGGGAGCTCAGGTGACTTCCTTGGACCCACCCGCAGGCACTGTGAGGTCAGCGAGATGGGTCTGTATTCATTCTGCCTTCCAGGGAAGCTATGACCTAGTCTTGGTGTTTTGGCCTCTGGGGGCCTCTAACTCTTCCTGCAAATGTGAATCCCCACCGGGGCAGGGGAATGGAAAAGCTTGTCTCAGGCCCTCTGGTGAGGGAGGGCCACTTCTGCTTTCCAGGGGGAAGCTG
>NW_007176427.1:0-833 GCF_000164805.1 Carlito syrichta
TATTTGTGTAGCTCAGAGGGTCTTTTAGTCGGTCTCATTGACTTTTTACAGTTTATGTTTCTGACGGAGTCAAGTATTGCCTGCCTGATCACACTCCCACCTTTCTGTGAGCATCTAAAATCTCACTCTTGAATGACACCAAACCATACTGATTGGAAGCTCCTTGCCAACGATGCTCTCCAGCTCCCTCCTTCCTCCCTATATGAGAACATCTGATGGGGAGCTCAGGTGACTTCCTTGGACCCACCCGCAGGCACTGTGAGGTCAGCGAGATGGGTCTGTATTCATTCTGCCTTCCAGGGAAGCTATGACCTAGTCTTGGTGTTTTGGCCTCTGGGGGCCTCTAACTCTTCCTGCAAATGTGAATCCCCACCAGGGCAGGGGAATGGAAAAGCTTGTCTCAGGCCCTCTGGTGAGGGAGGGCCACTTCTGCTTTCCAGGGGGAAGCTGTGTCATGGGGAGCAGAACTGTGGCTGTAGGGGAGGCCGGAGGGAGAAGGCCCTAGAGGAGACCCGCAAGGAAGTGATACTTCTTCCAGGGGCCAGATCATTTGCCTGCAGCCCCTCCTTCCTTACCGCCCAGCCCTGCTTTTTCCTCAGGGTTCTTTTACCACTTCCTGCTCTCCCCATTTTCTATCTTTCTTTTTTTTTTTGAATTGGAGTCTCACTCTGTTGCCCAGACTGGAGTGCAGTGGCTGCTTCTGGCCACCGCAGCCTCGACCTGCTGGGCTCCTGCGATCCTTCCTCCTCAGTCTTCCGAGTAGCCGGAATTACAGGCATGTGCTACCACGCCCGGCTAATTTTTTGATTTATTGTAGAGATGAGGTCTCGCTG
>NW_007176428.1:0-776 GCF_000164805.1 Carlito syrichta
AGGGCAGGGGAATGGAAAAGCTTGTCTCAGGCCCTCTGGTGAGGGAGGGCCACTTCTGCTTTCCAGGGGGAAGCTGTGTCATGGGGAGCAGAACTGTGGCTGTAGGGGAGGCCGGAGGGAGAAGGCCCTAGAGGAGACCCGCAAGGAAGTGATACTTCTTCCAGGGGCCAGATCATTTGCCTGCAGCCCCTCCTTCCTTACCGCCCAGCCCTGCTTTTTCCTCAGGGTTCTTTTACCACTTCCTGCTCTCCCCATTTTCTATCTTTCTTTTTTTTTTTGAATTGGAGTCTCACTCTGTTGCCCAGACTGGAGTGCAGTGGCTGCTTCTGGCCACCGCAGCCTCGACCTGCTGGGCTCCTGCGATCCTTCCTCCTCAGTCTTCCGAGTAGCCGGAATTACAGGCATGTGCTACCACGCCCGGCTAATTTTTTGATTTATTGTAGAGATGAGGTCTCGCTGCCCCAGACAGGTCTCGAACCCGTGGGCTCAGGCAATCCACTCACCTCAGCCTCCCAAAGCGTGGGATTACAGGCTGAGCCACCGAGGCTGGCTAAAAAAAGTTTTGAAAAAGTTGAACATAAACAAGTAGGTAATATGATACCATTTCTGAAACAAGATATTCATATATGGGAATGCCTTATTTATAAGCTCTGCTTATCAAAAATTTTATGTTAAGGTCTCAGTAGTGATTATTTCTGGGTGAATGCTGGTTTGTTTGTTTTTTCCTTTTGTACATCTTTATTCTTAAAGAACAGGCATCACGGGTATGATTTTAA
>NW_007176429.1:0-794 GCF_000164805.1 Carlito syrichta
CCAGTAGGTCGAGGCTGCGATGGCTAGGAGCGGGCCACTGCACTCCAGTCTGGGCAACAGAGTGAGACTTCAACTCAAAACAAAACAAAATAAAGGTATAGTAAATAAACAATCTTGTAAATCAAAAAACTATGACATTAAAGTTTGCGGGGATACTGGCAGGAGATGGCAACACAGGTTGTAATGGTCTCAGCTTTCATGGTAGCATTTGCAGTTCTTCAATCCTGTAAAAGTCTCCATTTATCAGATTTTTTCTTAATTACAAATATTGGAGTATTCCAGGGGCTGGTAGACGGTTCTATATGAACTGCTTTTAATTGTTGCTGAACTAGTTCTGTGGCTACCTTAAATTTCTCTGAGGACACGGGCAATTGTTCCACCCAAACCGGTTTGTTATCTTTCCAGTTTATTGGGTTGGCAGTGTCAGGAACAATGGCCCCTAGAATAAAATTGAGTAACCAATGCCTGCTTGATCTGCCTTTGCACTAACTTTGACAGGTTCCTGTATTCCTTGTCCATCCTTGCCAAGTCCCTTAAAGGAATAATAGCCCATTTGTAACATTTGCACTGAAACTTTATCATTAGGGCTATATAAGAGAATGCCCATCTGAGCAAGAATACCTCTTCCCCATAAAGTAAAGGGGATAGATGGGATTACATATGGGTAGAAGGTTCCTGACTTTTCCCCATCTTTCCAATTTAAAATCTAAGAACTTTTTGCCACTGAAGACAATTGGTCAATGTCTACAAGTCCCGAAGGAGCCATCTGAGTCAGCCATGATACAGGCCAATCT
>NW_007176430.1:0-820 GCF_000164805.1 Carlito syrichta
TTATAGTGTAAAGATTGTGTTGTTTGTCTCCAGACAGCTACACTAAAAACCATAAATTCTTTCCTATCTCAACAAACTTGACTCTTGCAAATAGAAAGATTGTTTTCCCAGTGTGTTGGGAGCCAACATATGTAACCACACAGGTGAGGCCTATGAAGACCTATTCAGAAGGTCGCCTCTGAGACAAGGATATAACATCAAGTGTGTACATATGAATAGTAACCAGTGTATTATAAGACAACAGAATTTTCAATATTAGGAAGTGACAGTCTAAAATAAAATCTTATTATATCCTATGAAAAATGCACAGCAGAATTATTTTATATCTCTTTTTCTTTCTAAACTGTTTTTCTTCTTAAGATTTTTAGCTGTTATTTCCTGGTAAACTGATTGATTAGCTTTTGTTCCAGTATGTAGTTTCATTTGGGGTTATGATTAGACGTTATAACTGTGATAATAGTTGTATTATGTTGCTTTTGGTCAAGCAGAACGTTCTTGGTTTTTGTACGTTCAGTAACTTTCAGCTTGCTTCAGTCCCCGGCTGTCGTCATGGCAACTGTGCAGTTCATTGTTTTAAGTGGCATGGCAGGTTTTGAGACGTAGGTAGTTTCCATGTAATAGGCAATCAGATTTAGGTTTTAGGTTAAAATGTCATTGAATTAAGTTTTATAGAACATAGAGTAAGTTCATAATTTTTATACTTATTAGTACTAATGATAAGGTTTGTAATAGATTATAGTAGGATAATAGTTGTATTAGAATTTAGACATGATATTATAAGATAAGTAATTAATAAAGTATAAAAGACAATAGTTAGATA
>NW_007176431.1:0-608 GCF_000164805.1 Carlito syrichta
AGAGAGCTGGCTAGCCAGCTCACTTAACATGCTGACATCACTAGCTAGCCAGTCGGCTAGCCAGCTGACTTAATTAGCTAGCTACCTACCTATCCATTTGGTTTGTCAGCTGACATAACTAGCTGACTTAACCAGCAAGCCAGCTGGCAAGCCGTCTGACTTAACTAAATAGCTACTAGCTAGCCATTTGACTAGCCACTTGAATTAACTAGCTGACTTAACCAGCTAGCCAACTGGCTAGCCTGCGGACTCACCTAGCTGACTTAACTAGTTAGCCAGCTTTCTAGCAAGCTGACTTAACTAGCTGACAACACTAGCTAGCCAGGTGGCTAGCCAGCTGAATTAACTAGCTAGCTACCTAGGTAGCCAGTTGGCTAGCCATTTGAACTAACTAGCCGGCTAGCCAGCTGACTAGCCATCTACATAGCTGGCTAGTCAGCTGACTCAACTGGCTGACTTAACTAGTTAGCCAGCTGGCTAGCCAGCTGACTCAACTACCTGAAATTACTTGCTAGCTATGTGGCTAGCCAGCTGACTTAACTAGCTAACTACCTATGTATCCCACTGGCTTTCTGCTGACTTAACTACCTAGCTACCTATGTAACCAC
>NW_007176431.1:1787-3200 GCF_000164805.1 Carlito syrichta
ACTAGCAAGCCAACTGACTTAACTAGCTGTTTTAACGAGCTAGCTACCTAGCTAACTATCATATAGCTAGCTGACTTAACTAGCTAGGAAGCTGACATATGTAGCTGACTGAACTAGCTATCCTCCTAGCTATCCAGCTGACTTAACTAACTGAAATAACTAGCAAGCCAGCTCACTACCCATCTGATGTAACTAGTTTTTAACCAGCTAGCCACCTGACTAGACAACTGACTTAACAAGCTGACTTAGCTATCCATTCAACTGGTTAGCCAGCTGACTAAGATAGCTGACTTAACTAGGTGGCCAGGTGCCTAGCCAGCTTGCATAATTTCCTATCTATCTAGCTAGCTAGCAGCCTAGCCAGCTGATTTATCTAGCTGAATTAACGAAGTAGCCAGATGGATAGCCAGCAGACTTAACTAGCTAGCTACCTGGTTAGACAGCTGGATAGCCAGCTGACTTAACTAACTAGCTACCTACGAAGCCTGATGATTTGCCAGCTGACTTAGCTACCTATTTACCTGGCTAACCAGCTGAGTAGTGAGCTGACATAACTATGTTTTTTATCTAGCTAGCTAACTGACTAGTCAGTTGACTTAACCAGCTAGCTACCTAGTTAGGCAGCTGGCTAGCTAGCTGACTTAACTCGCTGACTTAACAAGCTGGCAAGTTGACTTAACTAGCTGACTTAACCAGTTACCTCCCTAGTTAGCAAGCTGGCATAGCAAGATGTCTTAAGTAACTAGTTACCTAGCTAGCTATCTAGCTAACCAGCTGACTTAACTAGCTGACTTAACTGGCTAGCTACCTGATATCCTGACATGGCTAGCTGACATATATCTAGCTTCCTATCTAGACAGGTGACTTAACTAGCTGATATAACTAGCTAGCCAGATGGCTAGCCTTCTGACTTAGCTGACTTTTTAACTAGCTAATCAGCTGGATAGCCAACTGACTTAAAGAGCTGACAACTTGCTAGCCAGCTGGTTGCCAGGTGACTTAACGACCTGAGTTAACCAGCATGTCATTTGGTGAGACAGCTGTTTTAAATAGCTGGCTACCTATCTAGCCACCTGGCCAATCAGCTGACTTACCTAGGTAACATTAGCTAGCAAGCTGACTATCCAGAACACTTAACTAGCTAGCTACCTACCTAGCCAGCAGGAAGCTTACTGACTTAACTAGCTGACTTGAACAGCTAGCCTGCTGGCTAACAAGCTGACATATCTAGCTAGTTACCTACCTAGCCAGCTAGCTAGACAGCTGACTAAACTAACTGACTTAACCACCTACCCAGTTGGCTACCCAGCTGATTTAACTCACTGACATCACTAGCTAGCCAGGTACCTATCTAGCTGACTGAACTAGCTAGTTAAATTCATTACCAGGTTGGCTTGCCAGCTGTCTTAACAA
>NW_007176431.1:4450-5435 GCF_000164805.1 Carlito syrichta
CTCATAGGCCCACAAGTTAGCTGACCTAACTTGTCAGCTGACCAGTTGGCAGACTAGGCGACCAATATTTTAGCTTACTTAAATAGTTGGCAGTCTAGTCAGCCAACCGGTTAGCTTACTTAACTTGTCAGACGGCGATGGAGCTCACAGATGAGCTGCCTTAACTAGTCAGCTGGCGAGTGAGCCGAATGGCCAGCTGACAACTCATCATATGGCTAGTGAACTGACTGGTCAGCTGACTTTACTCGACTAGTGAGTGAGTCGAATGGTCAGAAGAGTTAACTAGACAGCCGGCGAATGAGGTGACCGGTGAGCTGACTTAACTAGTCCGCCAGCGAGTGAATTGACATCTTAGCTGCCTTAACTAGTCAGTGGGAGAGCAAGCCGACCAGTGAGCTGATTTAACTACTCAGCTGGCGAGCAAGCTGACTGGTTAGCTGACCTGTTGGCCTGTGAGATAGCCGACAATTTAGTTGAACTGTTGTTGACGAGCAAGCTGACTAGTTTGCTGACCACTTTGCAGGAGAGTGAGCCAACTAATTAGCTGACCTGATGGAAGGCAAGCAATCTCACTAGTTAGCTGACCAGATAGCTGAGCTGCTAGCTGACTAGTTAGCTAAGTAACAATCTGATTTGATAGCTGACCTAACTAACTAGCTGATTAGCTAGCAGGTTATCTAGCTGACATAACTAGCTAGCAAACAAGTTTTGTAACTCTCTAGCATGCTGACTTCACTATCTAGTTGAATAGTTAGCTGAGTTGCTAGCTGACAACTAGCCAGCTGGCTAGCTAGCTGACTTAACTAGCTGACTAGTTACTTTGCAGGATAGCTGACTAACCAGCTGGTTAGTTAACTGGTTTATACTCGGCTAGCCCACTGGCCTAACTAGATACCTGACTGGCTAGCTGGGTAGGCAGCTGGCTAGCTAGCTAGTGGGCTAACCAGGTGGCTAGCCAGCTGGCTTAGATAGCCAATCGTCTGGG
>NW_007176432.1:0-877 GCF_000164805.1 Carlito syrichta
CAGCTGACTCAACTGGCTGACTTAACTAGTTAGCCAGCTGGCTAGCCAGCTGACTCAACTACCTGAAATTACTTGCTAGCCAGGTGGCTAGCCAGCTGACTTAACTAGCTAGCTACCTATGTATCCCACTGGCTTTCTGCTGACTTAACTAGCTAGCTACCTATGTATCCCACTGGCTTTCTACTGACTTAACTACCTAGCTCCCTATGTAACCACCTGGCTACAGAGCTGACTTAACGAGGTGACGTAACTAACTAGCCACCTGGTTAGTCAGCTCACTTAACTAGCTAGCTATCAAGCTAGGCAACTGGCTAGCCAGCTGACTTAACTAGCTGACTTAACTAGCTAGGCAGCTGACTTAACTAGCTGACTTAACTAGCTACAAACCTAGCTGGCCAACTGACTTTACTAGCTGAAATAATTTGTTAGCTACCTCTCTATCTATCTAGTTAGCTAGGCGACTTAACTAGGGGACATAACTAGCTAGCTAGCTGACATAGCTAGCTGACTTAAATAGCAAGCTACCTAGCTAGCCAGCAGGCAAGTCAGCTAACTTAACTAGGTGCCATAACACTCTAGCCAGCTGGCTAGACAGCTGAGATAACTAGCTCGCTACCTAGCTAGCCAGCAGGCAAGTCAGCTGACTTAACTAGGTGACATAACACTCTAGCCAGCTGGCTAGACAGGTGAGATAACTAGCTAGCTACCTAGCTAGCAAGTTGGCTAGCCAGGTGACTTATCTAGCTGAATTATCTAGCTAGCCAGCCAGATAGCCAGTTGAATTATATGCCTAGTTACCTAGCTAGCCAGCAGACTAGCCAGCTGACTTAACTAGATAACTTAATGAAGTAGCCAGCTGGCTAGCCAAGAGACTGAA
>NW_007176433.1:0-714 GCF_000164805.1 Carlito syrichta
GACGTAGCTATCCATTCGCTGGTTAGCCAGCTGACTAAGATAGTTGACTTAACTAAGTGGCCAGGTGCCTAGCCAGCTTACATAATTCCCTGTCTACCTAGCTAGCTAGCAGCCTAGCCAGCTGATTTATCTAGCTGAATTAACGAAGTAGCCAGCTAGATAGCCAGCAGACTTAACTAGCTAGCTACCTGGCTAGACAGCTGTATAGCCAGCTGACTTAACTAGCTAGCTACTTATGAAGTCCGATGATTTGCCAGCTGACTTAGCTACCTATTTACCTGGCTAACCAGCTGAATAGTGAGCTGACATAACTATGTTTTTTATCTAGCTAGCTAACTGACTAGCCAGCTGACTTAACCAGCTAGTTAACTAGTTAGGCAGCTGGCTAGCTAGCTGACTTAACTCGCTGACTTAACAAGCTGGCAAGTTGACTTAACTAGCTGACTTAACCAACTACCTACCTAGTTAGCCAGCTGGCATAGCAAGATGTCTTAAGTAACTAGCTACCTAGCTAGCTATCTAGCTAGTCAGCTGACAACTAGCTGACTTAACTGGCTAGCTACCTGACATCCTGACATGGCTAGCTGACATATATCTAGCTTCCTATCTAGCCAGGTGACTTAACTAGCTGATATAACTAGCTAGCCAGATGGGCTAGCCTTCTGACTTAGCTGACTTTTTAACTAGCTAACCAGCTGGATAGCCAACTGACTT
>NW_007176434.1:0-760 GCF_000164805.1 Carlito syrichta
GAAGTAGTCAGCTAGATAGCCAGCAGACTTAACTAGCTAGCTACCTGGCTAGACAGCTGTATAGCCAGCTGACTTAACTAGCTAGCTACTTACGAAGCCCGATGATTTGCCAGCTGACTTAGCTACCTATTTACCTGGCTAACCAGCTGAGTAGTGAGCTGACATAACTATGTTTTTTATCTAGCTAGCTAACTGACTAGCCAGCTGACTTAACCAGCTAGCTAACTAGTTAGGCAGCTGGCTAGCTAGCTGACTTAACTCGCTGACTTAACAAGCTGGCAAGTTGACTTAACTAGCTGACTTAACCAGCTACCTACCTAGTTAGCCAGCTGGCATAGCAAGATGTCTTAAGTAACTAGCTACCTAGCTAGCTATCTAGCTAGTCAGCTGACAACTAGCTGACTTAACTGGCTAGCTACCTGACATCCTGACATGGCTAGCTGACATATATCTAGCTTCCTATCTAGCCAGGTGACTTAACTAGCTGATATAACTAGCTAGCCAGATGGATAGCCTTCTGACTTAGCTGACTTTTTAACTAGCTAACCAGCTGGATAGCCAACTGACTTAAAGAGCTGACTTAACTTGCTAACCAGCTGGTTGCCAGGTGACTTAACTACCTGGCTTAACCACAAGTCACTTGGTGAGACAGCTGTTTTAAATAGCTGGCTACCTATATAGCCAACTGGCCAATCAGCTGACTTACCTAGGTAACATTAGCTAGCAAGCTGACTATCCAGAACACTTAACTAGCTAGCTA
>NW_007176435.1:0-1158 GCF_000164805.1 Carlito syrichta
GACTAGCCAGCTGACTTAACCAGCTAGCTAACTAGTTAGGCAGCTGGCTAGCTAGCTGACTTAACTCGCTGACTTAACAAGCTGGCAAGTTGACTTAACTAGCTGACTTAACCAGCTACCTACCTAGTTAGCCAGCTGGCATAGCAAGATGTCTTAAGTAACTAGCTACCTAGCTAGCTATCTAGCTAGTCAGCTGACAACTAGCTGACTTAACTGGCTAGCTACCTGACATCCTGACATGGCTAGCTGACATATATCTAGGTTTCTATCTAGCCAGGTGACTTAACTAGCTGATATAACTAGCTAGCCAGATGGCTAGCCTTCTGACTTAGCTGACTTTTTAACTAGTTAACCAGCTGGATAGCCAACTGACTTAAAGAGCTGACTTAACTTGCTAGCCAGCTGGTTGCCAGGTGACTTAACTACCTGACTTAACCAGCAAGTCACTTGGTGAGACAGCTGTTTTAAATAGCTGGCTACCTATATAGCCACCTGGCCAATCAGCTGACTTACCTAGGTAACATTAGCTAGCAAGCTGACTATCCAGAACACTTAACTAGCTAGCTACCTACCTAGCCAGCAGGAAGCTTACTGACTTAACTAGCTGACTTGAACAGCTAGCCTGCTGGCTAGCAAGCTGACATATCTAGCTAGTTACCTACCTAGCCAGCTAGCTAGACAGCTGACTAAACTAGCTGACTTAACCACCTACCCAGTTAGTTAGGCAGCTGATTTAACTCACTGACATCACTAGCTAGCCAGGTACCTATCTAACTGACTTAACTAGCTAGCTAACTTCATTACCAGGTTGGCTTGCCAGCTGTCTTAACAAGCTGAATTAACCAGCTAGCCAGCTGAATAGCCAACTGACTTAACTGGCTCACTATGTAGCTAGCCAATTGGCTAGCCAGCTAACTAAACTAGCTGACTTAACAAGCTAACAACCTAGCTACTCAGCTGACTTAAATAGTTAGCTAACTAGCTAACTACCTAGCTAGTCAGCTGACTTAAGAAATTAGCTAACTACGTAGCTACCTAGCTAACAAGCTGACTTAAATAGTTAGCTGCCCAGCTAGCTAGCTGAGTTAGCCAGATGGCTAAGTAGTTAGCATACTCGTTATCTAACATTCTAGCTAGCTGACTTAATCATTTGACTTA
>NW_007176436.1:0-783 GCF_000164805.1 Carlito syrichta
CCTGTTGGCCTGTGAGATAGCCGGCAATTTAGTTGAACTGTTGTGGGCGAGTGAGCTGACTAGTTTGCTGATCACTTTGCAGGAGAGCGAGCTGACTAATTACCTGCCCTGATGGAAAGCAAACGATCTCACTAGTTAGCTGACCAGATAGCTGAGCTGCTAGCTGACTAGTTAGCAAAGTAACAATCTGATTTGATAGCTGACCTAACTAGGTAGCTGATTAGCTAGCTGGTTATCTAGCTGACATAACTAGTTAGCAAACAAGCTTTGTTACTCTCTAGCATGCTGACTTCACTATCTAGCTGAATAGTTAGTTGAGTTGCTAGCTGACTTAACTAGCCAGCTGGCTAGCTAGCTGACTTAACTAGCTGACTAGTTACTTTGCAGGATAGCTGACTAGCCAGCTGACTTAACGAGTTAGGTAACTGGTTTATACTCGGCTAGCCCACTGGCCTAACTAGCTAGCTACCTGGCTGGCTAGCTGGGTAGGCAGCTGGCTAGCTAGCTAGTGGACTGACCAGGTGGCTAGCCAGCTGGCTTAGATAGCCAATCGTCTGGCTGGACAGTTTGATAGCCAGCTGGATTAATTACCAAGCCACCCTGCTGGTCAGCCTGCTAGCCAGCTGGCTTAGCTAGTGGGAAACCTACCTGAACAGCCTGCTAACCAGCCAGCTTAAATTGGAAGCCACTTAGCTAATCTGCCTGCTAACAAGCTTACTTAACTAGCTGACTTAACTAGATAGCCATCCGGCTAGCCAGCTGGCTTAGCTAGATAGCCACCTA
>NW_007176437.1:0-703 GCF_000164805.1 Carlito syrichta
ACTAGCTAGGTACCCTGCTAGCCAGCTAGCTAGCAGACTGACTTAACTAACAGACTTAACTAGCTAGATACCTAGATAAACAGCTGACTTAACTAGATCCTTAACTAGCTAGCTACCTAGCTAGCCAGTGGTCTAGTCAGCTGACTTAACCCACTGAATTAACTAGCTAGCCAGCTGTCTGGCCCACTGACTTAACTAGCGGACTTAACAAGCAAGCCAGCTGGCTGGCCAGCTGAATTGACTAGCTGATTAATCAGCTAGCCAGCTGAACAGCTAGCTGACTTAATTAGTTAGCTACATAGCTAGCCAGCTGGGAAGCCAGCTAAATTAGCTAGCTGACAAAAATAGCTAGCCAACTAGCTAGCCAGCTGACTTAACTAGATTCCTACCTAGTGAACCAGTTGGCTAGCCAGCTGACATCAGTAGTTGACTTAACCTGGTAGCCAGCTGACTAGCCAGCTGTCTCAACTAGTTGAATTAACTAGTTATCCAGCTGACATAAACTAGCTTTCAAGCTAGCTATCTAGCTGGCTAGCCAGCTGATTTACCTGTCTGACATAATTTGTTTGCCAGCTGACTAGTCAACTGACTTAACTAGATCGCTACCTAGTTGGGCAGCTGTCTAGCCAGCTAACTTAACTAGCTGGCTACATATCTAGCCAGCTGGTAGCTAACTGACTTACCTAGCTGACTTAAGCTAAAA
>NW_007176438.1:0-864 GCF_000164805.1 Carlito syrichta
TCTCCTGTGCCTCTCACCTCTCCATACACCCTCATCCTATCCGTACCGTAACAGTTGGATTGAAGATAAATTATTTTTTCTAGTAGACTTCCCTGAAGTGAGCTCAGGCATATGTCACTGCTCTAGGCATCTTAGACTTGAATTCAAAATTAGAGTGATTTGTTTCAAAATATTTTATTCTAATTCAATGTAAATGAATAGAAAATCAGCATAATAAGAGCTGAGAGAAACAGTTTCCACAGTGTCACATTTTTCAATAATCTCTTGCTTTTCAATTTCAATAGGTTCTTTGACAATGACCTCTACCTGATTTTCCCAATGTTGATAATTATTACAGTCATTACCAACTACTCTAGTCATTTTGGTATTTTGGGTTCTGATATGTGCTACTAAAAAGTCAGGTATTTTTATTGATGTGACACCATTATTTTAGAATCCAAATAAATCTGAAATCTGAAAATTATTTGTATATTGATTGCATACATAAAAAGTTCTCTACTGTACTCAAATTTTGTATTAAAAATTAAAACTCCAGATTCCTCAAGAAGAGGAAGAAAATGACAATTGATACAGTAAAGTTTCATTTACAGTAATCATTTTAATCTGGTTCAAAGGCTTTCTGCACAAGAGCTATATACATCTGAAAGTTTTGAAATTGAAACAGGTAACTCTGCTTAAAGGATCTAGAGATCCAAAATAAAACTACAGAAAAGACAAAATTGAACCAGAAAAATTTCCTTTCAGACAAAGAAACACAACGCTCTCTGCAAAAGAGTGTGCACGATATATATAAATATTATTTCAGTTCCTGAATGTTGTTTAAAAGTTCCCCACAAACAGGAGAAAAATAATGCAATTATTTGA
>NW_007176439.1:0-831 GCF_000164805.1 Carlito syrichta
TTGTATATTGATTGCATACATAAAAAGTTCTCTACTGTACTCAAATTTTGTATTAAAAATTAAAACTCCAGATTCCTCAAGAAGAGGAAGAAAATGACAATTGATACAGTAAAGTTTCATTTACAGTAATCATTCTAATCTGGTTCAAAGGCTTTCTGCACAAGAGCTATATACATCTGAAAGTTTTGAAATTGAAACAGGTAACTCTGCTTAAAGGATCTAGAGATCCAAAATAAAACTACAGAAAAGACAAAATTGAACCAGAAAAATTTCCTTTCAGACAAAGAAACACAACGCTCTCTGCAAAAGAGTGTGCACGAATATATATAAATATTATTTCAGTTCCTGAATGTTGTTTAAAAGTTCCCCAAAAACAGGAGAAAAAATAATGCAATTATTTGAAGATGAAGAATTCTCTTTCTCATATTTCCTGATGAGAACACACAAGAGCCATTTCAGCAGATAGAAAAATCTGCAAAAAAATGCTCCTAATTATGATATTAATGCACACCCTGCCTTTAATGTTTTACTTTAACATTTATTTATTTTATTTTTTAAAAATGAGAAAATTATATATTTAGATTTTTCATGATTAATTATCAGTTGTATCTCATGTAATATGAGGGAGGACCTCCTCAAAAAAATAGGAATTATCTTTTGGAGGACAGGTCCCTCATAGGACAGGATTCCCCAGCTAGGTTAAGTGTTCTAGGAACCCATCAGAATCAGTGTGCCAACTAGCATTGTTGTGAGATGCTGCATTGTGGAAGAATTGTCCAGAGTTGTGGAAAACAGGTTAACTGATTCTGCCACCATGACAACACCCCCTGC
>NW_007176440.1:0-744 GCF_000164805.1 Carlito syrichta
TTCAGTAATGGTGCTGGGAAACTGGCTGACCACATGCAGAAGATTGAAACAGGACCCCTATCTATCCCCATGCACAAAGGTTAACTCCAAATGGATCAGAGACCTAAATGTAAAAACCTCAAACCATAAGAACCTTAGAAAAGGAAGGAAATACTCTCATGGAAATCGGAACTGGCATCCAATTCCTGTACAAAACCCGAAACCCACAGGACTTAAGAGAGAAGATAGACAAATGGGACCTTATTAAACTGACAAGCTTCTGCAAAGCCAAAGAAACCATCAAGAGAGCAGGGAGACAGCCTACAGACTGGGAAAAAGTCTTTGCCAACTCTTGGTCTGACAAAGGCTTAACATCCTGGATCTACAAGAAACTGAAACGTACTGAAAAGAAGAAAACAAACAACTCCATTACAAAATGGGCAAAAGATATGAACAGACACTTCACAAAAGAAGACATTCGAGAAGCCAACAAACACATGAAGAAATGCTTAACCTCACTAATCATCAGGGAGATGCAAATCAAAACCACACTGAGATACCACCTAACTCCAGTCAGAATGGCAATTATCAACAACTCAAAAAATAACAGCTGCTGGAGAGGGTGTGGTGAAAAGGGAACACTTCTACACTGCTGGTGGGAGTGTAAACTAGTGCAACCTCTGTGAAGCCGTGTGCGATTCCTAAAAGCTCTAAAATTGACCTTCCATATGACCCTGCAATCCCCTACTGGGAATATACCCTGAA
>NW_007176441.1:0-504 GCF_000164805.1 Carlito syrichta
TTGATGTTTTTGGAGACAGGATCTGGCTCTGTGGCCAGGCTGGGCCAGGAGACACAATTGTCGTTCACCACTAGCCTCAAAGTCACGGGCACCAGAAATCCTCCCACCTCAGCCTCTGATGTGGCCGGGATGATAGGCACCTCGAACACAGACTCTGTGTTTGATTGAATGCAGAGATGGGGTTGCCCTCTGTGAACCGGCATGTCCTTGGTCTCCTGAGCACCAGCCATCTTCCTGCTTCAGCCTCCATGATTACTGGGATTCCAGGTGTGGGCTGCTGCACCAGGCCTTCTGGTGTGTTTTCAGTGAAGGATTGAAGCTTGACTTGGAGGCTCAACCTCATCATCCCAGCATTTTCAAAGTCAGAGGCCAGTGGCCAGCCCGAGCCCACAGGCTGAGACCCGTCTGGGCAACTTGGAGAGACCTTGTCTCTACACTCCATCCAAATGAGTTGGATGTGGTGGTGCGCACCTCTCATTTAGCCCCCTCAGATGGTTGCGGAAA
>NW_007176442.1:0-758 GCF_000164805.1 Carlito syrichta
ATAAGTAATCTTGGTTACATGAGTCCTCCATCCCAAAAACCTACAGCGCGTCTTGCTAAGAGATAACCACCAATCAGGTTTTGGGAGCAGGAATCTGGATAATGGGAGTCCTCATATGCAGAATACTGCACTGTCCATTGCTAAGGAAGAATAAGGAATCTGGTTTACACATGTCCTCAATCCTAAAAAAAACTTCAGGGTGTCTTGCTAGGTCTAAATACGAATTTGAGTTTTTGAAGCATAATCTAGGGAAATGAAATCCTCATATACAGGCAACTGCACGGATATTTCCTAAGAAAGAATAAGGAATCTGAGTGACATGTGTATTCAAAACCCAAAAAACTACATGGCATCTTCCTAAGGTCTAAACAAGCATCAGGTTTTTGACACATGTATCTGGGAAATGGAGTACTCATATACAGACACCTGCATGGCTGTTGCTAAAAATAAGGAATCTACGTTGTACGATTCCTCAGTCCTGAAAATCTACAGGGTATCTTGCTGATGGCTAAAGATGAATCAGGGATTCGAGGCATGAATGTGTGTAATATGTGTCCTCATATACCATAAACCTCATGGCCTCTTGCTTGGAAAAAGGAAGCAATTTGTTTTACACGATTCCTCTTTCAAAAAAATCTACATGGCGTCTTACTGAGAGCGAAACAAGAATCAGTGTTTCGAAACAGGAATCTAGGGAAAGAGATTCCTCATATACAGGGCACTACACAGCCTCTAACTTAGGAAGAATAAAGAAACTT
>NW_007176443.1:0-859 GCF_000164805.1 Carlito syrichta
CAGCTCCCTACCTAGCCAGCAGGCTAACCAGCTGACAACTAGCTGACTTGAACTGCTAGCCTGCTGGCTAGCAAGCTGACTTATCTAGCTAGCGGCCTATCTAACCAGCTGGATAGGCAGCTGAGTAAACTAACTGACTTATCCAGCTGACAGCTGGCTAGCCAGCTGACTTAACTCACTGACATCACTAGTTAGCCAGGTAGCTATCTAGCTGCCTTAACTCGCTAGCTACCTGCCTTGTAAGTTGGCTTTCTGGCTCTCTTAATTAGCTGAATTAACTAGCTAGCCAGCTGGTTAGCCAACTGAGTTAACTTGCTCACTATCTGGCTAGCCAGCTGGCTAGCCAGCTAACTTAACTAGTTGACTTAACTACCTAGCTACCTAGCTTTCCAGCTGAATTGAAAAGTTAGCTAACTAGCTAGCTACCTAGCTAACCAGCTGACTTAATTAGTCGGCTGCCTAGCTCTCTAGCTGACCTAACCAGCTAGCTAACTAGTTAGCTTACTTATTATCTAGCGTGCTAGCTAGGTGACTTAATTATCTTACTTAACTCATTAGCTAAGGAGGTAACTAGCTGACACAAACAGCTGACTTAAATCATTAGCTAGCTTGGATCTATCTGACTCATCCAGCTGACTTAACTCGTTAGCTAATTAGCTAGCTAGCCTATTCAACCGACTGACTCAACCCATTTCCTAACTTGCTAGCTAGCCGACTCAACCAGCTGAGTTAATACGTTAGTTAACTAGATAACTACCTGAGACACCCTGCTAATTTAACCTGTTAGTTAACTAGCCAACTAGCTGTCTTAACCAGCTGATGAAATTAGAAAACTGACTTAACTAGCTGACTTAACTTG
>NW_007176444.1:0-989 GCF_000164805.1 Carlito syrichta
TCCTTGTCAGATGCCATGCAAGAAGAAGCAAGTGGAGGAAAATATTTGAAAGGTTAAAAAAGTTTTAAAAGGTTAGAATTTCATATCCAGCAAAGTTATCCTTCAGAAGAAAAAAAAAACTTTCTTAAATAACCCTATTGTCCCCCAAAATTATTGTTGGCCGTCTTGCCCTGGAAGATATTAAGAATGTTCTCCATAGGAAATAAAAATAATGCAGATCAGAAAAAGAGGTCTGCATAAAGAAATAACATTAGAAAATGTGAAAATAACAATAGCTATTTGTTTTGTGCTAATTTTAAATTATCTAAAAGATAACTGATCAAAAATGCCTAAAAACAAATGCAATGGGTTATTATAACATATGAATGAGTTACTGGATTGATAGTGCTACTAGAGTAAATGTGAAGAAGGAATTGAGAATTTCATCATATAATATTTGCACTACTCATGAAGTGGGATAGTGTCATTTGAAGATAAAATTAGGTTAGTTGCAAATGTAGGCCATTGTTTTGCTGGCTCGAATGGATGGCTGTTTCCTAAGCTTTGGCCTCCTCCACTATCTTGGGGAGGTAAATCTCTCTTTCTCTGTTTTTCTCTCCAATTTACTTTCCATATAAACTATATTTTAAATATAAAAAATGAAAAATGAAAATTCTAAGGATGTTGCAATTTTAAAAGAAATACAATTTATACATAAATATAATTATCTAAAAATGATTAAAAGTGCTCAGTTATTGCTTCTTAGCCTTTTGGCTAAGACTAAGTGTTGCATCTGCTCTTATTAGTTTAAAATGCTCAATTAAATCCACAGAAAGGAGACAAAGAGACCTTTGACAACAAATAGAAAACAGACACAAAAATGATTATTAATCTAAATATACCAATTGAAAATGAGAACAACCCATATGCACGAATTATAATGCAGAGATTATTAATTAACATGGGGTTTTTTTTTAAAAATTACCCAACTCTATATTGTCTATAAGAAA
>NW_007176445.1:0-1027 GCF_000164805.1 Carlito syrichta
CACGAGGCCCATTTCCTTCAGATGACCCAGTACCCCAGAGCGTGCAGCTGGGATCATCTGCCAAGCCTGACCCAGGACAGTGCCTGGGTCAAGGGTGTGTCTCCGCCGGGGTACCCAGCCTTCCACCCACCTCGTTCCTCATGGTGGACCTGCTCACTCCCCCAAGGGACTTTCTTCCTAAGGGAGGGTGTGACTCTAAAGTCTTCATGGGGAGGTGGCCAGGTGACTCACACCTATCTCCTCAGCACTTTGGGGATTCCGAGATGGGAAGATGACCTGAGCCCAGAAGCTTGAAACCAAGCAGGACACCATATCAATCCCCTACCTCAACCCCAAGCAAAACCCAGAAAACCTTGGGTGAGTGCAGACCTCGGTAGGAGGATCACCTCTGGCCCAGAGTTCATGACCAGGAAGGATGACCAGGATGTCGACCAAACAGAAAGTCTGTGATGGCATCAGTTTGGGAGGCCCAGGCCAAGAAGTTGGCCCGAGTTGGGCAGTTTGAGAGCAGCCTGGGCAAGCTAGTGAGGTAAGAAAATAAATAAAGAATGGAAGGAAGGAAGGAAGAAAGGAAAGAAGGAAGGAAGGAAGGAAGGAAGGAAGGAAGGAAGGAAGGAAGGAAGGAAGGAGGGAAGAAAGAAAGAAAGAAAGAAAGAAAGAAAGAAAGAAAGAAAGAAAGAAAGAAAGAAATCCATTCTCTTGCACAACTTCTGCCCTCAGTCTTTCCCCTCCTGCCCTCTCCACATGTGAGGTTCCCCTTATCTCTGCAGCTCTGGCCCCAAACACCCCCCAATTGCTGACCCCGCATTGGTGCAGAAGTTCCCGAGGCTCCCTTGCTGGGTTCCTGCTGGCTGTCCTCTCCTAGATGACAAAAGTTATCTAGGAATGCTGACCCTCTGACTTGTCAACGAGGACCTTCTGCCAAGAAAGGCCAGGGACACTTCTCTCATCCATGGACATTTCTTTCTCCCAATCCCATTTTTCCTGTTTGTAAAGCCAGTTGCCATGTGAACACACAATGCGCAGT
>NW_007176446.1:0-690 GCF_000164805.1 Carlito syrichta
GTCGCCATCTTGCCCCGTCTCTAAATTTTACCTTTCAACTTAGGTCTTTAATCACCTTTAATCATGCTTGATATTTTTAGTGTGGCTTAGAACTCAGTTGTATTTTTTGACCCTACACCATTTTTTGCATTTATTGAGTGCGCTCTCCTTTTTCATGGATTTTTGATGTGTCTTTTGACAGTATCTACCTTTAATATACACATGGATTTGTTGGTTCAGCTCTCTGTTATGTTACTTTTTGTCTTTTTGGAGCCTTCCACAATACTTCTCTGTCTTAACAACATAGCTTTATGATATATTTAGATATCTGGCAGGGCAGATTTCTCTAGCTTGCTCTTTCTTAGTTTTTTGGTCCTTTTATTTTATGTAGGTATTTGAAGATTAACTTGTTCAATGACACACACACACACACACACACACACACACACACACACACACATACCCTGTTTAAATATTGAGGATAAGCATTGAATTTATAGGTAATTTGGGGAATATGACTTCTTGGTCAGCCAGTATTGATTTTTTCCTTTCCATGAATATAACGTCCTCTCCATTTAATCAAGCCTTCTTGTGTTTTCAATAATCTTGATGTATTTTCCTACAACTTATTGCTCATGTTTTGCTAGATCTAGTCTCAGATAGAGATTAAATTTCTGTGATTATGTTTTTTCCCCCATCACACTTTCATTT
>NW_007176447.1:0-873 GCF_000164805.1 Carlito syrichta
TAAAGCTAAATAAAATTTATATAGATTATGCTAAATGTTGTGTCTGTATATGAAAAAATAGACATAAATATGGAAAATCTTGTCAGTGTTCAATACAACATTTTGTGACACTGAATTGCACCTTTGCAAGTTTCCATGTTTCTGTAAATAATAAAAACAAATAAGACTGATTCAAACTAAAAAACAGTGACACACATATATTATAGTCAATGGCCACAGTTGTAGGACAAGCACATTGAATGACATGGAAAAGTGTGTTTCAAATGAAGAAACAATGAGACAAAATCTTGTGATCCATCTGATTAACCATTAGAGTCATTCAAGTTTTTGTGTGAAATCAAACTTTGTGTTGTAGAGTGGTCAGACTGAGATCCATCTAGAACTTTACCTCACAGCTCCACCAAAGGGGTGCCATCCTTCCACACAAAGACTAGTGCCTAGGACACAGTATGAAATAGGGATCCCAGGGAAACCAGAAAGTAAGTCAGGAAAAGAATGGAGTGTCCTGGTTCCTACATTTGTTCTTATCCAAGACCTTAGGTATGAAAAATTTGTTTTTCTCTTTAAGGCATGAATCCCTGAGGTTTGACCGTAACACTTCAGGGAAATTTGATATCATAATAAAACACTGGAGGTATAATTCTGAGTGAAGAAGACCAGAAATGGGAGGATACAGTTCACTGAAATTCAGCTGGGGAAGAAAAAAACTGAAAGTGCACGGCAGGGATCAGAGTTTGACATCAAAAGGAAGCCTAAAGAATGCTAACAATGGAGGAAGATTTCAGAAATTGAGCAAAATACAATGTAGCCACAGTGCTTGTTATGTCTTTCTATGGCATTTTTTACAAGCTTGATATGCAGGAGAAAACAAGG
>NW_007176448.1:0-909 GCF_000164805.1 Carlito syrichta
TGGAGTCTCACTCTCCTTACCCAGTTGGGAGTGCAGTGAGGTGCTCATGACCATCACAGGGCTCCAACTGGTGAACTCAGGCAATACTTGTGCTGCAGCCTTCCAAGTAGCTGGAAGATACTTTAGATGCATGCCACCATGTCCAGCTCAGAGGTAAACTGACAAATCAACCAATCCAAACTGGACCTGAAAATGATAAGGCCCATGACTAGTTATCACCTGGAGAACTGGCCATATACATGACCTGGCTCTATCCTCTTCCTGATGCTTTTACTCCTGAACTGGCCTCCTTCCTTCCCAGCCTGGTTCTAGTAGTCTCAATTAAGTTTTCCATCTAAGCCTGAAAGGCCTTTTGGCTAAATCAAATAATGCTAAAGCTGCTTCTAAAGAATTAAGAAAACAGTCTTCTCTATCCTCCTACAGCATACTCATAACTGGGACCTGAGTTCTGTCATTTTTTTCTTCCACCACCACTATATGCTAGAGTCCAGCATCTTAACTTTGGAAGCAAAGGCATAATGGGCCATCTACTCTTTGTTGCATCCCTGTCCTCTCTTCTACTCCCCTGAATTGGTGCAGATTTGATTGTATAGGCATATACCTTTTCATATGTTCCCTGTTCTTCAATTCACTAAAAACCTTTTTTTTTTGTTAAACCAAAACTTGTGCTTGGTACTATGAGAAAATACAGACACACCGAATGGCTCCAGCCCTCCAAAGAGCAAGACGAAGAAGGTTTTCACAGGAGTAAGGAGGTTTTGTTAAGACTACTAAATTTTACATAAGAAGATTGGAGATGCATTCCTGGTGCCAAAACCAAGAGAAAAACAAGGAATAAATTCACCAATAACAGGGATCCTGATGAAAGAGAGGCTGAAAGGGCAATACTTAGGTCAATCCACATCCTCC
>NW_007176449.1:0-3946 GCF_000164805.1 Carlito syrichta
CCTCACTCCTCCACACACAAAGGCACATTTCATAAGCCCCTTCAATATGGTGTTGTAGAGCACTAATCTGCTAAACTAAGTTTGTTTACTTTTAAATTCACTATTAAATTGTTCACTTTTCAATACAAAATCTTACAAAAAGGGAAAAGGGTTTTTAAACCATGGGAGGAAGGAGACAGGTCAGAAAGAAGAAGAGAAAGCATAACCCTATGTTGCTTTTCTTTTCCTTGAAGTGGATTCACCCCATCTCCACATTGGTACAGGGTAGATTGAAATAAATTGATGTTATCTGTCACAGATTACCACACTTTTCATGTATATTATTGTATATAGTTTTATCTGAATCTAATATATACTTTGCAAATTTGACTTTCAAATTCTGGTTTTCTAATACATTGGCTGTCCACCATTTAAGGGAATGAAACATACATAACTAATAACTAACAGGGTTTGGTAATATGGTATTAAGGCCATCATTCCAGGCCAGTAAATAACTGTTCAAACTTCCCTGTACCTTGCACCCTGGTCTGAAAACAACTGATTGAGCACAACAAATTGATGAACTAATCTCCAGCCCACAGGTAACTTGACATCTTCATTTCATTCTGCCCATTGCTCTTTTCTTTTTCTTTTTCTTTTTCTTTTGAGTTGGAGTCTCACTCTGTCACCCAGACTAGAATGCAGTGGCTGCTCCCAGCCACCGCAACCTCGACCTTCTGGGCTTCAGAGATCCTTCCGCTGCAGCCTTCCAATTAACTGGAACTACAGGCACGTGCTACCATGCCTGGCTAATTTTTTTATTTATTGTAGAGATGAGGTCTCACCAAGTTGCCCAAGCGGGTCTCGATCCCACGGGCTCAGGCAATCCACTCACCTCAGCGTCCCAAAGCACAGGATTACAGGCTGAGCCACCGAACCCAGCTCGCTCTTTTCTAATGTTGTATTTGTGTGTGATCTACAAACTCCAATTTTGTAACACATTGGAGATTTGTTATTGGAAATTGCATCCTTCAGTAACAACCTCCTGCTTCCTTTTCTGGTCGTGGTCCTTCCTCAGCACTTGCTCCATGACACCTTGGTGACTGTCAGTCTGGTATGGCTCCAGGTCCTTCCTTTCCTGGACACTGCTCTCAAGAGCAGACTTCACTGGATCAGGCTTAGCTCCTAGATTTCACACCCTCTTCTGTGTACCGGTCTCAAAGAGCTCAATGGAACTCATGCTGGCACAAGAACAAAGAATACAACATATTGAAGTTCAAGTGTCTCCATTATTATCCTATGGTATTCTGCAATAGAACTTCAGTTGACGTTTGAACTCCTATGTAGGTTAATTAACCAATACAGAGTCTCAAATCTCTTGACAATGGGGTCTTTGACCCACTGTGGTTTGAAGAAATAGGGAGGAACAGCAAGAAAGCAAAATGGGAAAGCTTGACAGGATTGGCCTTCTTTTAAATTATGGGAAATAATGAGGAAGATATATTTGAAAGCATTAGAACACTTAACTGAGATAAAAAGCCTTCTTTACTTATTTTCACTATACCAACTTTGGATTTTCCCACTGATTTCCTACCAGTGGTGTCATTAGGCTTTACTTCACTCTGTGTCTTGCGATCATAGGATGACCTTGTGTCATTGTTCCCTGTATCATCATGCACAACATTTCTCCTTAATGCTTATCATTCTAGTTATGAAAAGAGAATCTGTTGTTTTAAGATGACTATGATAGAAATGCATATGAAGTGGACTCATGGCTGACACTAAAGCATAGTAGAAGAGACTTGGGAAATTTAACCAACACACGTGTCTACTCTCACATAGCACACACATTATCAGAAGGCTGGTACTGCTCTGACCTCATAATTGCATCCTTCAGTAACAGCCTCCTGCTTCCTTTTCTGGTTGTGGTCCTTCCTTGGCACTTGCTCCATGACACCTTGGTGACTGTCAGTCTGGTATGGCTCCAGGTCCCTCCTTTCCTGGGCACTGCACTCAAGAGCAGACATCACTGAAGTCTGAAATGTCACACCAACCTATCTCCTAGAAGTTGAGTTGAGTGGCTCATTGACAAGTCCACGTGGCTTTTCCTGCCTCTGTGTTGTATGGTACTCTGAGAATTTCCAACAAAAAAGATGAAGCCGAAAAGACAAAGAGACCAATTACCTCTTTAATAAAGTCTACTCCCAAGACTTGCAATTGCCTTCCATTCCAAAAATAAAAAGTGACTTGTCTCATCTTTGCTCATCAGTCATAGTCTTGGAAAAAAGATTCAGGATTACACACACTTTGAGGCAGACTGGCCTTCGTCACAAACCTTTGCAGAAATATTAGACATCAACCTGGTTTCCAAGTCTTCCCTCATGACTTTCTGTGAACAGGTGGTTATCTAATCCATTTTCATGACTGTAACCTCTTTAGGTAATCAACCTGCACTAACTTCCCCTTGAAGAGTGAAGACTCATCATTCACTCAATCATTGACTCAGCAAATAGTTTTGTGTAAAATAAAACAGAAGGTTCCAAAGCAGAAGAATGGTCAGCGCACTGCACTCCAGCCTGCAACAGATTGGGACCCCAACTCAAAAAAAAAAAAGAAAAGAGAGAGGGAGAAAAAGAAGCCTAGGGCCTGATGACTCCACAGCTGAATTTTTCCAAGCAGTTAAAAAACAAATATCAGTTTAATTCAAACTCTTCACAAAAATGGAAGAGGAGGGAATAATTCCCAACTGACTATATGAGGCCAGAATTACTCTGATAGCCAAACAAGACAGACACACACAAAGAAAAATCAAACAAAGAAAACCATAGGCAAATATCACTGATGAACACAGGCATAACAAGACAGCAAAAAACCAATAAGTTAAATTCAACACTATATTGTTGCATATTGTTAGAAATAGCAATTGAATTGGATTTTGGCCTTTTCTATATTGATTAATAAAGGGGATAAGTTTCTTAATTATATTCTCTACTTTTGCAATCATATAACCTTAATTTTTTAATAGAGTAAGCACATTAAAATAATAATAAAATTGATCTTTTTGTGCTTAATATCTGGCTAAAGAAACAAAATTTCTGGCATTTAGATGAAGGTAAATACTAACTTAATTATCAGGATATTATATTTTAACTTCATTTGAGCTTAGTTGTATGTATTTCCAAAAAGTAGCTTGTTTTATCTCTTTTATTGCAGTATATAAAGTCATATTAGGATACGCATTAATTTGGTTTTGATAAAAATTTGGTTTTCTACATGTAACCATGTTAATGTACAATATTCATTTTTCATCATTTTCTGATGACACTCAAATATGTTTTTCAAACTTGTGGATGAACATTTGTATTGTTTAGAGTACTTAGCTATGAAACTATGATGACATAAGTATTATAGTCCATGTCTTTTCATTTCATAGAGGATGATTTCTTTCAAATGTATTCCTAAGATGCAGTTTCTATACTGTAGCACTGTTAGCACATGAACAGCTAACACCAAAGTGTTTCACAAATGTAAGGTCTAACTTATACTTCTAGCAGTATAAACATACACAATGCCTCTTTCTTCATGATTTTTCCAACATTATGCATTTTTTATTTTTAAAGGGTTTTATTTTATTTTTTGGTTTCATTGTTAGAGTCAGAGTCTAACTCTGTCACCCAGACTAGATGGTCACAGACAGTGCAACCTCGAACTACTGGGCTAAGGCGAATCTTCCACCGCAGTCTTTCAAGTAGCTGGAACTACAGGCTCATGCCATCAAACCCAGCTAATGGTTTGGTTTATTGTTGAGCTCAGAAAGAAAAAAACTGAAGGTGGATCACAGGGATCAGAGTTTGACATCAAAAGGAAGACTAAAGGAATGCTAACAGTGGAGGAAGTTATCAGAAATTGAGCAAAATGCAATGCAGCCACAGTGCTTGTTATAGCCTTGTTATGGCACTTTTTTACC
>NW_007176450.1:0-802 GCF_000164805.1 Carlito syrichta
GCAATTGCCTTCCATTCCAAAAATAAAAAGTGACTTGTCTCATCTTTGCTCATCAGTCATAGTCTTGGAAAAAAGATTCAGGATTACACACACTTTGAGGCAGACTGGCCTTTGTCACAAACCTTTGCAGAAATATTAGACATCAACCTGGTTTCCAAGTCTTCCCTTATGACTTTCTGTGAACAGGTGGTTATCTAATCCATTTTCATGACTGTAACCTCTTTAGGTAATCAACCTGCACTAACTTCCCCTTGAAGAGTGAAGACTCATCATTCACTCAATCATTGACTCAGCAAATAGTTTTGTGTAAAATAAAACAGAAGGATCCAAAGCAGAAGAATGGTCAGCTCACTGCACTCCAGCCTGCAACAGATTGGGACCCCAACTCAAAAAAATAAAAATAAAAATAAATAAAAGAAAAGAGAGAGGGAGAAAAAGAAGCCTAGGGCCTGAGGACTCCACAGCTGAATTTTTCCAAGCAGTTAAAAAACAAATATCAGTTTAATTCAAACTCTTCACAAAAATGGAAGAGGAGGGAATAATTCCCAACTGACTATATGAGGCCAGAATTACTCTGATAGCCAAACAAGACAGGCACACACAAAGAAAAATCAAACAAAGAAAACCACAGGCAAATATCACTGATGAACACAGGCATAACAAGACTTAGCAAAAAACCAATAAGTTAAATTCAGCACTATATTTTTGCATATTGTTAGAAATAGCAATTGAATTGGATTTTGGCCTTTTCTATATTGATTAATAAAGGGGATAAGTTTCTTAATTATATTCTCTACTTTTG
>NW_007176451.1:0-812 GCF_000164805.1 Carlito syrichta
AAATAAAAATAAAAATAAATAAAAGAAAAGAGAGAGGGAGAAAAAGAAGCCTAGGGCCTGATGACTCCACAGCTGAATTTTTCCAAGCAGTTAAAAAACAAATATCAGTTTAATCCAAACTCTTCACAAAAATGGAAGAGGAGGGAATAATTCCCAACTGACTATATGAGGCCAGAATTACCCTGATAGCCAAACAAGACAGACACACACAAAGAAAAATCAACCAAAGAAAACCACAGGCAAATATTGCTGATGAACACAGGCATAACAAGACTTAGCAAAAAACCAATAAGTTAAATTCAACACTATATTTTTGCATATTGTTAGAAATAGCAATTGAATTGGATTTTGGCCTTTTCTATATTGATTAATAAAGGGGATAAGTTTCTTAATTATATTCTCTACTATTGCAATCATATAACCTTAATTTTTTAATAGAGTAAGCACATTAAAATAATAATAAAATTGATCTTTTTGTGCTTAATATCTGGCTAAAGAAACAAAATTTCTGGCATTTAGATGAAGGTAAATACTAACTTAATTATCAGGATATTATATTTTAACTTCATTTGAGCTTAGTTGTATGTATTTCCAAAAAGTAGCTTGTTTTATCTCTTTTATTGCAGTATATAAAGTCATATTAGGATAGGCATTAATTTGGTTTTGATAAAAATTTGGTTTTCTACATGTAACCATGTTAATGTACAATATTCATTTTTCATCATTTTCTGATGACACTCAAATATGTTTTTCAAACTTGTGGATGAACATTTGTATTGTTTAGAGTACTTAGCTATGAAACTATGATGACA